>NW_018165200.1:441842-452370 GCF_001263595.1 Phalaenopsis equestris | reverse complement strand
ATTTTGCAAAAGAGTGTCCCAAACCAAACCGAAGAGAAAAAGCAAACCTTGTTACAACTCAAACCCAAGATGAACCAGCATTGTTGATGATAGAAACTTGTGTTCTAAGCCACGCAATACAGAACGAGCAAGTGTTATTGCATGAAGACAAGGTGGTGCCAAAGTTTAAAAGCACCCGAGAGGAAGTTTGGTATTTAGATACCGGCGCAAGTAACCACATGACCGGTTGTATAAAAAAATTTGCTGAAATTGACACGACAATTAAAGGGTCAGTCGAATTTGGGGATGGCTCGACTGTAGAAATTCTAGGAAGAGTTTTGATGTGTTATTGCATGAAGACAAGGTGGTGCCAAAGTTTAAAAGCACCCGAGAGGAAGTACCGGTGCAAGTAACCACATGACCGGTTGTATCGAAAAATTTGCTAAAATTGACACAACAATTAATGGGTCGGTCAAATTTGGGGATAGCTCGGCTGTAGAAATCCAAGGAAGATGTTCGGTTTTGTTTGAAGGCTTCACAAGCAAACATCAAATACTTACTCATGTCTACTACATCCCGGTGTTGAAGAGCAACATAATAAGCCTTGGCCAGTTAGATGAGAACGGATGCAAGGTTGAGGTTAAGGAGATGTTATAACTTTTTTGGACAGATCACAAAGGCTACTAGCAAAAATAAACAGGTCAAACAACTGGTTATATATATTTAACATTGCACCAGCTCTCCTCGAATGCCTTCTGGTTATGAGCAAAGAAGAAGCATGGTAATGACATGCAAGATACGGGCATGTGAAATTTCTTGCTTTGAAGTTTCTAAGTCAGAAAAAGATGGTGCACGGCTTGCCCAAAATCGAGCATGAGGACCGCATCTGTGATGGTTGTTTGATTGGAAAGCAACACCAAAATCCTTTTCCAGCAGTGGCAAAATTCCGAGCAGAATCACCTCTTGAACTGTGGCATGGAGATTTGTGCGGCCCAATTACCCCTGCTACTCACGGAGGGAAGAGCTATTTCTTGTTGTTGGTTGACAATTGTACAAGATTTATGTGGCAAGTGCCTGTCCGAGACAATGATGAAGCATTTGAGGCATTTAATAAGGTCAAAGCTGCAACCAAAATGGAGAAAAACAGTAAGCTGAAAGTTTTGCGCACGGATCGTGGCGGTGAATTCATCTCAAATGAGTTCAAGACTTACTGTGAGCTGTTGGGAATTAAGTGTTATCTCACGGCGCCTTATTCTCTTCAGCAGAACAGAGTTGTTGAACAAAGAAATCAGATGGTGGTCGGCATGGCAAGGAGCTTGTTGAAAAGTATGGGAGTCCCGGGCGAATTTTGGTGAGAAGCGGTATCAACTATCGTATATATCTTAAATAGAGCACCAACAAAGAGTGTGGTCTGCAAAACTCCCTATGAAGCATATTATGACCGCAAGCCAAGTGTCGATCATTTTCGTATTTTCGGTTGTCTTGCACATGTAAAAGTAGTTACACCGCATCATCCAATGTTGGCTGATCGTAGCAATCAAATGGTGTTCATTGGTTATGATATGAACATGAAAGGTTGTCGAATGTTTGGTCCAATGACAAGATGAGTTGTGGTGACACGAGATGCAGTGTTCGAGGAGAAGAAGAAGTGGGAGTGGAGTAAATCTCCAGTAATAGGTACAGGATCAGCAGGGAAAACTCTTACAACACATTATTTTACCATAGCAGGTGCATCTGATACGACAAATCATGAAGATAAAGAGACGTTCAACGGTTCTGATATTGGTATCAGAAATTCTGGTATGGATTTCCCACAACCGACACGGGAACAAACTGATAACCAATACCAGCATGCTTCACCAGTGATGAACATGAGATCCAGAACATCTGTTTCAGACCCTGATTCATTGACACCACACACTTCAGATACAACTTTTGATGCTCTTGATGGTTCGGCCTCGACAGAAGTAGTGCAGCCCACAACATTTGATGAGAGTTCATTAGAAGGACCATGGGGTAAGCGTGACATCAAAAGCCTTTACAATGAAACCTTCCCAATAGAACTAGATTATTCGGGATTGTGTTTGCTAGGAAAGGAGGAGCCATCAACTCTCGAAGAAGCTAAGGCAGACCCGATGTGGAGAAAAGCAATGGAGGAGGAAATTTCTTCCATTCGAAGGAATGAAACCTGGAAGCTCGTCTCATTATCCGAAGGCCACAAACCTATAGGTCTAAAATGGGTTTACAAGCTAAAGAAGGACACTCAAGGTAGAATTATGAAGCATAAGGTGAGATTAGTGGCAAAGGGATACGTTCAACGACAAGGCATAGACTTTGATGAAATTTTCACCCCTGTTGCTCGGCTAGAGCAGTATGTTTGCTGCTCTCTATTACGACACATGAAGGATGAGAGGTTCATCATATGAATTTGAAGTCAGCCTTCCTCATTGGTGATTTGGAAGAGGAAGTGTATGTCACTCAACCGTCGGGATTTGAAATAAAGGGAGAAGAGCACAAGGTGTTAAAACTGCACAAAGCATTGTACGGTTTGCGACAAGCACTTAGAGCCTATAACTCAAAACTGGACAAGTCATTGAGGACACTTTCTTCCATTCGAAGGAATGAAACCTGGAAGCTCGTCTCATTATCCGAAGGCCACAAACCTATAGGTCTAAAATGGGTTTACAAGCTAAAGAAGGACACTCAAGGTAGAATTATGAAGCATAAGGTGAGATTAGTGGCAAAGGGATACGTTCAACGACAAGGCATAGACTTTGATGAAATTTTCACCCCTGTTGCTCGGCTAGAGCAGTATGTTTGCTGCTCTCTATTTTGCGGCACATGAAGGATGGGAGGTTCATCATATGGATGTGAAGTCAGCCTTCCTCAACGGTGATTTGGAAGAGGAAGTGTATGTCACTCAACCGCCGGGATTTGAAATAAAGGGAGAAGAGCACAAGGTGTTAAAACTGCACAAAGCATTGTACGGTTTGCGTCAAGCACCTAGAGCCTGGAACTCAAAACTGGACAAATCATTGAGGACACTCAGTTTTGAGAGGTGTTCTTTAGAGCATGCCGTGTACATGAGAAATCAAAGTAAAAGGATTTTAATTGTTGGAGTCTACGTGGATGATTTAATCATCACTGGAGAGTGTATTCAAGACATAGACAAGTTCAAATCACAGATGAAGAAATTGTTTAGCATGAGTGACCTTGGGTTACTAAGCTACTATTTGGGAATTGAAGTATGTCAAAATTCTCAAAGGATTACACTTAATCAGTCGGCATATGCAAGAAAGGTTTTAGACAAATGCGGCATGAAAGATTGCAACCCTTCGCAAATTCCGATGGAACCTCATCTAAAACTGAGTAAGGAAAGCACAGGTCCACCTGTAGAAACAACTTTGTATCGAAGTATTGTTGGCAGTTTAAGATATCTACTGCACATGCGCCCAGATTTGGCATTCTCTGTTGGCATGGTGAGTAGATACATGGAAAGGCCCACAACGGAGCACATGGCTGCAGTGAAGCACATATTACGGTACGTGAAAGGAACTTTAAACCTTGGTTGTGTTTATGAGAAGAAAGGAAGTTTGGAACTGATCGGTTATTCAGATAGTGATCTAGTTGGTGATACTAATGATAGGAAAAGTACCTCAGGTTTAATATTTTTTCTTGGGTCAAGTCCTATTAGTTGGTGTTCACAAAAACAGAAAGTGGTTGCGTTATCTTCCTGTGAAGCGGAGTACATCGCTGCCTGTGCATCAGCGTGTCAAGGAATGTGGCTAGGACGACTATTGACAGATTTGTTAAAAACCGAAGTTAAGAAAGTAGTTCTGAAGATTGATAATCAGTCCGCAATTGCATTAAGCAAGAGTTCAGTTTACCATGAGAGGAGCAAACACATCGATACTCGATTCCACTACATTAGAGATTGTGTTGAATCTAGAATGATTGAAATTCAACATATTTGCACAAAATATCAGCATGACAAAGTCACTTACAAGATTGAAGTTCTTGGAGATGAGAGAAAAGATTGGGGTGTGAATCGTCAGTGAAGGACAACAAGCTTAAGGAGGAGATTGTTGAGTTAATCTAGTTGTCTCCAGAAATTGTTTATGGTTTTTTTATTTTTCATGTTTTAGGCGGTTAGGAAAACCGTTATGTGGTTAGGCGGTTAGGAAAACCATTGTACATTTTTCATGTTTTAGGCGGTTAGGAAACCGTTATGTGGTTAGTTAGTTTTTTATTTTCAGAAAAATTTAATGTGTGTTAAGTACTAAAAAATCTTTCATTTTTAGTTGGCGTTTGAAATTTGGCTTTGAAAACCAAAAAAATTTACATAAATCTCAAAATTCTCAAATTATAATTAAGCTAAGTTGAGTTTTCAGCAAATTTCACGCTTGCCCAGGGTCATTAAGATAAACCCCATGATTAAAATAAAAACAACCATAACAGCATTCCACAAGGAAAATGCAAGCTCTATCAAATCCCTTCATCAGTTGGATAGTCCCAGTCTAATAACTGCAAGAGAACTTTTGTTCAACTGATTAGTTTGGTGCAGTTCGACGTACTCTTTGTATGTGATGCCACGGAACGCAGCAGCCATATTCTGTCTTTGAATCAATTTGGGTGCAGGAGCAACCTCAACACCTTCCAATGGTGGCCCAATCGAAGTTAGTACTGAAATCCTCGTGCTCTTCTCGTCAACCACGGATCTATGCAGCGCGCTCCTGTATTTGCCGTTACTAAATATCTGTTTCAATAAATGTAAAAGTCCCGCTGTTAATCGAAACTTTTTTGAACTTTCGTTCGATAATTAAATGAAAAAAATTATAATAATATTTGTTGTGTGGCAGATGCGCTTTAATATAATGCGATCATCCTTTTTTTTTATTTTTTTAAATGAGGCTTCTCGTGTTTGTAAATTAGCTTGCAGTTCTTAACATGAATTTCTCCTCTATATTTGACTTTGTAAGATTTACATACATATCACTCAATTCTTATGTATTTACATTTTTAACCCCTAAACTTTAATTTTTACATGCATAACACTTTAAAAGTGATGATATTTTTAGCGTGATGTAAAAAATTTGAGCGCTATAAATATAGAAAGTAGGTGTATGTTAGATATTTAAATATGTAGAAATTAAATGGTATCTGTGTTAACTGGAAAAGCTGTTTGTCGACGTAAGCAAGAAGTGTACTGATGCGGCGGCTGCGCCGGCTTGATAGCCCGCGTTAGTGCAGGTTTCGAAAACATGATTGATGTTGGTGTTGTCCTTATCATTAAGCTGTCTCCAGTGGAATATTTTTGTCAGTTGCCGCTCAACATCACAAGCACTGTTTAATTTGTTAAATTCCTTTCTTTCTTTGTCACTATGTATTTAATTACGTGGGGTTTCTTGTATGATGGCTTGAATAAATGTAATTATCATTTATGAAAAAGAAGGGTGGTATCTGCGTAATTAATCATGTGAATGATTATTGTAGGTTGCATGTTAAAATTCTAATGCTTTTTTTTTCTTTCGTTTTCATGTTGCATTTATGCGTTAAATTTCTCAATTTTCTCCTTATATAATAATAAGAAACACGTGGTATATAATAAATCCGTTCGGGATCATTTATTGAGAAAAATTTGCATGCCTGTTGGCATGGTGAGTAGATACATGGAAAGGCCCAAAACGGAGCACATGACCGCAGTGATGCACATATTGCGGTACGTGAAAGGAACTTTAAACCTCGGTTGTGTTTATGAAAAGAAGAAAGCAAGCTTGGAGCTGATCGATTACTCAGATAGTGATCTAGCTCTTGGAGCTGATCGGTTACTCAGATAGTGATCTAGCTCGTGACACTAATGATAGGAAAAGTACCTCAGGTTTAATATTTTTTCTTGGGTCAAGTCCTATTAGTTGGTGTTCACAAAAACAGAAAGTGGTTGCGTTATCTTCCTGTGAAGCGGAGTACATCGCTGCCTGTGCATCAGCGTGTCAAGGAATGTGGCTAGGACGACTATTGACAGATTTGTTAAAAACCGAAGTTAAGAAAGTAGTTCTGAAGATTGATAATCAGTCCGCAATTGCATTAAGCAAGAGTTCAGTTTACCATGAGAGGAGCAAACACATCGATACTCGATTCCACTACATTAGAAATTGTGTTGAATCTAGAATGATTGAAATTCAACATATTTGCACAGAATATCAGCAATGACAAAGTCACTTACAAGATTGAAGTTCTTGGAGATGAGAGAAAAGATTGGTGTGCGAATCGTCAGTGAAGGACAACAAGCTTAAGGAGGAGATTGTTGAGTTAATCTAGTTGTCTCCAGAAATTGTTTATGGTTTTTTTATTTTTCATGTTTTAGGCGGTTAGGAAAACCGTTATGTGGTTAGGCGGTTAGGAAAACAATTGTACATTTTTCATGTTTTAGGCGGTTAGGAAAACCGTTATGTGGTTAGGCGGTTAGGAAAACAATTGTTTATTTTTCATGTTTTAGGCGGTTAGGAAAACCGTTATGTGGTTAGGCGGTTAGGAAAACCATTGTACATTTTTCATGTTTTAGGCGGTTAGGAAACCGTTATGTGGTTAGTTAGTTTTTTATTTTCAGAAAAATTTAATGTGTGTTAAGTACTAAAAAATCTTTCATTTTTAGTTGGCGTTTGAAATTTGGCTTTGAAAACCAAAAAAATTTACATAAATCTCAAAATTCTCAAATTATAATTAAGCTAAGTTGAGTTTTCAGCAAATTTCACGCTTGCCCAGGGTCATTAAGATAAACCCCATAATTAAAATAAAAACAACCATAACAGCATTCCACAAGGAAAATGCAAGCTCTATCAAATCCCTTCATCAGTTGGATAGTCCCAGTCTAATAACTGCAAGAGAACTTTTGTTCAACTGATTAGTTTGGTGCAGTTCGACGTACTCTTTGTATGTGATGCCACGGAACGCAGCAGCCATATTTTGTCTTTAATCAATTTGGGTGCAGGAGCAACCTCAACACCTTCCAATGGTGGCCCAATCGAAGTTAGTACTGAAATCCTCGTGCTCTTCTCGTCAACCACGGATCTATGCAGCGCGCTCCTGTATTTGCCGTTACTAAATATCTGTTTCAATAAATGTAAAAGTCCCGCTGTTAATCGAAACTTTTTTGAACTTTCGTTCGATAATTAAATGAAAAAAATTATAATAATATTTGTTGTGTGGCAGATGCGCTTTAATATAATGCGATCATCCTTTTTTTTTATTTTTTTAAATGAGGCTTCTCGTGTTTGTAAATTAGCTTGCAGTTCTTAACATGAATTTCTCCTCTATATTTGACTTTGTAAGATTTACATACATATCACTCAATTCTTATGTATTTACATTTTTAACCCCTAAACTTTAATTTTTACATGCATAACACTTTAAAAGTGATGATATTTTTAGCGTGATGTAAAAAATTTGAGCGCTATAAATATAGAAAGTAGGTGTATGTTAGATATTTAAATATGTAGAAATTAAATGGTATCTGTGTTAACTGGAAAAGCTGTTTGTCGACGTAAGCAAGAAGTGTACTGATGCGGCGGCTGCGCCGGCTTGATAGCCCGCGTTAGTGCAGGTTTCGAAAACATGATTGATGTTGGTGTTGTCCTTATCATTAAGCTGTCTCCAGTGGAATATTTTTGTCAGTTGCCGCTCAACCTCACAAGCACTGTTTAATTTGTTAAATTCCTTTCTTTCTTTGTCACTATGTATTTAATTACGTGGGGTTTCTTGTATGATGGCTTGAATAAATGTAATTATCATTTATGAAAAAGAAGGGTGGTATCTGCGTAATTAATCATGTGAATGATTATTGTATGTTGCATGTTAAAATTCTGATGCTTTTTTTTTTCTTTCGTTTTCATGTTGCATTTATGTGTTAATTTTCTCAATTTTCTCCTTATATAAAATAAGAAATACATGGTATATAATAAATCCGTTCGAGAGGATTTATTGAGAAAAATTTGCATGTGTAAGACGTACGGAACATTGCGTACGTCTGGGAGGTTATTCAAAGGATATTGGGGGTAATATCCGCGTTATACCCCCTGTAACCTCCCTATAACTTATCTGTACCTTCTAGTAAGTTATGCATTCATATTTTTATAAGTTATAAGTAGGTTACAGAGAGATTATAGAGGTTATAATATGTATATAATCTGTTAATATCTTCTGAATAACCTTCTTGATGTACACAATGCTGCATCCGTCTTACGTACGTAAATTTTTCTCTCCTTATCATATGGTATTTCGTCCTTTGACAAAGAGACACACTCTCTATATACTGAGTTCAAAATTGCATGCATGTCGCGTACTGAATGCAACTAATAAATTGTACATACATACCTCAACGAAATCCGCAACGATAACGAAGAAGGAGCTAGGTATGAGCTGGACTGGTACCCATTTGCCATGGTGCATAACCTGAAGGCCGGGAAAGCTGCTGTTTTGCATGAGCAGAGTGAGAATGCCAGCGTCGGAATGAGGAGGGAGACCCAAAGCCAGCTCGGGCTGAGGACACGGAGGGTACAGATTTCCTACCATAGCTTGGTGGCAACTTTCCATATTAAAAAATTCCTCCATGTAATTCGCTTCCAGCTCCAAGCTTTCACTTATTCCTCTCATTAATTCCTTCACGATCTCTCTAGTTTGCCTCGCGAACTCTTGTGAGCTCAATCTAGTTTTGATCAACTTGCTATTTGTTACTCATCATCGTGAATTTTTTGTTGTATTTAAGAGAAAAATTGCAGATTAAAAGAATTATATTAAAATTATGTTACCAACATCTATCCATTTTTCAAATTCTCAACTCAAATATTAAAATTAAAGGTAAAATCCTAATCCATATTTTTCATTTTCATTAAATTCTCTATAATTTGAACTTTGCATGCATAAATATATCGCTGGTTCAAAAAAATTAACTTGATGGCTAATTTGTAAATATCAATATTTCCAATGGTTAATGTATAAGCATATATTTAAGGTAGTTGAGATAAAACACTCCCACAAATTTTATTGATTTATCTATCCAACTAAAACGCATATATGATTGATACTCTGTTAAACAAATTTACGTGACCAACATTTTATTAAAATGTTGACCAATGTCTTATGGTAAAAGATTATCATATATGATTTCTCTTGCACTTCAAATTAATTTTCGCAAAAATAAACCAGTTTCTTTGCACCTGATTTTTTGTTTTTTTTCTCTTTAAATCCAATTGCAAACTTAACTATTAAATCATTTAATAGAGCAAATCCATCACTAAGAAGGACATAAAACAAAAACCTGAAAGCAAGAAGCTGTTTGGGAAAGTCAATGATTGGGGACGCCACAATCCTTAAAAAATCCCTCCAATAACTCACACCTTTCACCGTCGGATTAAAACTCGTACCACAAACAACAGAGTCAAACAGCTGCTTCCTCTTGCAATCTTCCTTCTCCTCTGCCGGCAGATCAAAGAAAGCAGCGAACGCTTCCATTACTGATGTTCTCAATTCCTCTGGCACTCCATGGTTCGCAACCTGTACAAACCAATAACATCTGTGCTTCGAAAATTCAATAAGAAGAAATTAATATGTGTGCATCAGCAAAATCATTTTTTTCTTTGTGTTTCTGATTCTGTTTTCTTAGTTACAAGTTGATTGTTCATGGAACAAAAATTATCAACATTTGTTGGTTTTGAATTGGTTACCATGAAGCAGCCCCAGTTCTCACAGGCTTGGCCTAATTTCTGAACAATTTTTGCTCTTTCGCAGGGGGATTTGGATTTGAGGAGGGAGAAGTCGATTGTGGGAATTTCTTCAGCGTGGATGAGCTCGGCTGCGTTGCTGGTTGGGCTACGAGTGATGTAATGGGATGGCAAAGTTGTGACATTCTGATCGTTCGAATCAAGGAGTTCTTTCACAGTAGAATTTTGAGAAGAGGTAGTCATGATTGACGGAAAATGAGAGGGTCAATTTGTGTAGTTTAGAGTTCACGTAGTGATGTAGGATTCTTTTGCATAAATAGGGGTTGTTATGGTTTCTAAAAGTTATTATTATTATTATTTTTGGGCCGACGGGTGGCAATCGGTGGGATGGTACCGGCCATCAAATATTAGAATAGTTTGTGGAAAATCATAAACAAAAAATAAAAACCAAAGTACTTTTCAGTATTAATTTTTTATCAAAGCAATTTCGATGGTAATTTTTACCTAATTCTTATAAAAGAACAGGCATATCAAATGAAGGAAGCATACGCAATTTCATCAAAGTCTATGATTTGGCTAAAATATTTGAAATAAAAGCATACGCAAAGCATAGGCATAATTAGTGATTTGAAATTTTCAAGCTGGCCATTAATAAATTGCAGTATATCATCATATTTCTTGGATCTAAGATACATTTGGTTAGAATGTTTGATTGGGTTGAAGGGGCATGTATGGGTAATTTAGTAATAATTATATATTTTATTTAATTAATTTTTATAATTATTTTAAAATTTAACAAAATTATAATTATGGCAATAAATTATATATATAAT
>NW_018165200.1:415472-441827 GCF_001263595.1 Phalaenopsis equestris | reverse complement strand
ATATATATATATATATATATATATATATATATATATTGTAAAGCGACAAAGCCGTTCTAAATCTAATGTTGTTCTTTGTAGTGAACGGATTTCAAGTTTACAAAAGGTAAACAACGATGATAATTACCAATTTATAAAACTTGTAGGTAAAGAACTAAAATGTCAAAATCAAATTGTACAGGAGATACATATTAGGTTAGTTTTCTCCATGGTCTGGCTAAAATATATAGTGCCACTTGTTGTTTTAAAATAAATGATTAAAGAAGGAAATTCAGAAATTGAAGAAGTGAAACTAAGAGAATTTAAGATATAATGCTCTAATTTGATTTTATATTCATTTTCCATTTTATAATAGAAATTTTAAAAATAACATTCCACATGGAATTGTCCACTTAAAAATTCAATATTTCATACTACTTAATTTAGTTGTCTGATCATAATTTTAAATGGCCACTTAATGTCAAGCCACTCAAGATTTATTTCCACTGCCTGGACTTGTTGCATGCAGCAAGTGCAATTCATAACAATGAATGATCAATTACTCAAAATGATTTAGGGCAGAATATTGCAATGTTAATAAATTTAAATTACTTACTAGTATGGAATGAAATATATAAGCCACATAAATGAATATAATCAAACCAAATGATTAAAAGTTTATCAATACAATTTACAAAGTCCACGGAATGGATTATTAAAATAATAATAATATTTCTTAAATTCATTTAAACTGAAAAGCCATCTAAGAGAGATCTTGAGAATTGGAAAAGGAGAAGAAGAGTATAATTCAAACAATTACTATGATAATACTAAAAAAAGAATAAAAACTATGAGAAAAGTAATACTAAATAACACGTTTATGTGAATTCTTACAACAATAAATTGTTATAATACACATCATACAGGCCATATCATAGTAACAAATTTAGGATTTAAGATCACTCCACTTCACACAGGAACATACCTTGCTGACATATCATAGCTGCGAAATATTTTCGGTACAGAATGTATTATACAATATATCTGCGCTGATGGAATCGCTTTTCAAGTTTACCCTTAGTGAGACTTAAATACAGTACCTTATTTCATAGAAATTAACACTAAATTACACATTCATCTGATTTAGATTGCATATTCCAAATTACACTTTTACAAGATCCATAACATAACTGTTGGATTTGTTCTGAAACTTTAATGCAAGGAACTCTTTGTACGTGATTCCACGGATTTTTGTAGGGCTATCAGAGCTAGCGAGCAACTTGAGCGCAGGAGCAATAGCAAAGCTTTCTAATGATGGCGTTATTGGAGTCAAAACAGAAATTCTTGTGCTTTCATTGTTAACCATGACCCTATGCACTATGCTCTTATACCTCCCGTTGCTCATAATCTGCAACAATATAATACACAATATTTAAAACAGTAGAATTAAATTCTTTAAATAAGATTCTACATTTAAATTGATATTATTTTAGTTAGTTGATTATGTATATAATAGCTTATGGGATATTCTTTTTATAAAATAACATTAATACAGGCTTGTCGTGCAACTTTCAAGTTAAAGCACATATAGAAATGATAATTTCACTTGTGAAATATAAAGATATATTTTTTATTTGAAAAAGAAAATAATTCTGAGAAAAAGCTTGAGAATAGAAAATACTTGTAGAAACAAAATTATTGCACCTATACTAAATGCCTTTTGTTCAAATAAAATAATCTATTCCTAATTTTAAACAAATGAAATTATAATAACATATAAAAGCATTGAAAATGATATTTTGAATATTTACTTCTAAATATTAAAGATAATATCACTCTAACGGTAATTAACCCTCAGCTAATAATAGAGAACGAGTGAGTGCACTGAATACATACCTCAAGTATATCTCCTGCAAATAAGAGAAAAGAGTCAGGGATGAGTTGGAGGACGACCCATTTGCCATTGTGAAGAACTTGGAGGCCATTGAAGCCTTTGTTTTGTGTGAGAAGAGTGACATAGCAGGGATCAGAATGAGGAGGTAACCCCAAGACTAGCTCTGGTTGTGGGCACGGAGGATAGAAATTTCCTACCAGATTTTGACGGATTGAATTCGGTTCTAAAGCCCCTTCCATGAAACTTTCGTCCAGCTCCAGGCTTTCCCAGATTGCTTTGAGTAGTTCATTGCAGATCTCTCTGGTCTGTCGTGCATACTCTTCAGATATTGCTCTGTTTATGAGAATACAACAAGTTTTGATTTTGTTAAATCTAATGATTGCTAAGCGGATTGGGAGTTCATAGAGTTAGTTTGATGTTTTGGATGATTTTGAGTAATGGTTGGTGCCGCTTGCCAACAATATATCTGAGAAGACTGTAGCTTTGAAGAAGAGAATAAATTTGAGCTATCCATGACAGATGGTTCTTGGGTGTGAGTTTAGAAGGGTGTTGTCAGGCAAAGTAGATGAACATGAGAGATGGAGGTGTGGTGGTGGCAGCCATCAAGAAGGGCAGTAGTAGCTAGTAATAGTGCAGGAAAGACGAGGAAAAGAGAGCTTGTTTTGATACCATAAATTAATAAACATTTTTAATAGTTCCACATGATGAAAAACTTCCAGAATGCATTTCCAATAGGTTGGAGGGACGTGTACACATGTGTGGTAGGAAATACAAGTGTAGCCTAGCTCATGAGGAGGTAGCTGTCATTCATAAATAATGAGGTGGATAATTTGACTTTTTGTCAGTTCAATTCGAAAAACTTTTTAGCCAGTTTTCTGATTGATTTTCCCTGCTTGTTGCCATGAAAAAGGGATAAAACTCATTAGGAATTTTTTGCACGAGAAATGATTACGGATCACTGTTTGATTATAAATAATAGGATTGATGACGGACCATCTTTTCTGAATGGAAGGAGTTCCCTATAATAACTCTTAAAGTTTACATAAGAGTATGCAGGTTATTCAAATTCATCTAGGTCTTAAGACACCTTAGGGATAGTTTTGTTTAGAAATAAGAGGAAAGAAAAAATAAAGTTATACCTCCATTATAAAAACTTGAAAATGGAGGAATAAATTAAAAGAGGACATTTGAGTTTGAAATTGTGGAGAGAGAGGGAAAGAAAAAAAAAATGTGGAATATTATATTGAAATGGTGCAAGGGGCAACGTCAAAATTATTAATTAGATCGTTCCTTAAACAAGTGGGATGGCTCTCAAGCAGATATCTTTAAGGGTAGTAGATAACTTCCAATATTGATTTTATTTTTTAATGTATTACCTTCATAGTGTGAACTTTTATTTTGTTTGGCTTGAGAGATTCAAGCTTCCCATTTTGTTGGGACTAAGCATATTTAAGCTTTAAGAAAGTATGTACTTGTGCTCATTAAATTCATATATATATATATATATATATATATACCATTATATATATATATATATATATATTGCTTTCCCATAGTTAACCAAATCCAGAATACACTCATATATAGGAATGCTTATTTATCTAAACCACCAAAATGTGTCTTCTCATGGTACTCAATCTATTTTTATTTCGTTATATCTACATTGCATTCACTTTCGTTGGCGCTTTCACAGAAAAAGTTAAGGAGCTGCTTCGCTCCAAATGAGAATTAATAAATTGCAAAAATCATAAATAAAAAAATTCTTGGACGGGTAACTCATGAAATGTAAGAATACCGTGTGCAGCTTTGGGTACAATACATTGCTAATTAATTGCACAAATCAAAATTACTATAATCAACAAAATATAATCAACTTCATCCAAAAATTTTTTAGGAGAAAATTTAAGTTAAAATACCTTGATTCAAATATGGTTAGAATGTTCTTTAGAGTCACCAAATTTGCATTGAGATGAGTACAATACATAGCTAATTAATTAAATTTATTTTGCAGTTATCTCAAAGCAATTGTGATAGCTATAAAGCCCCTCCTAATCAAATTTGGCTCAAGATCTTCAAACCTTTTTTTAATTTTTTTATTCTTATGGAAAACACATTATTTCATGCTTTGTTCCACTCAAGGCTATCATGAACTTGATGACAAAAGAATGAGAACCCTTTGCGATGACTTCGATACACACCATGACCAAAATCAGTGAACAAATGACACAAAATAAGTGGGAAAACCCAAATTAGGGCTAATTTTACTAATTTCCAAGCAAAACAATAAGATAAAAGGTTGATCTACAATTCAAGAGGTTGATCGACCCTCTACAAATCCTAGGAATTACTAGTAAGAAGACTCCAGAAGAAAAAAAACCTGTCTAAAAACATAACATAAAACAAACCCTAGCAAATTATCCCTAATAATAAGTACTCCATAAGATACAATCAACATCCCCCAAAACCCCCTTACTTTCCTCTCCTCGCGTACGTGATTACTGGCTTCATGAGTCCCACACAGGGGCTGGCTGCTCGCTGGTTTGGCTAGGCTGGGCAGGGCCGAACTAATCCAGGGAGGACCGGCGTATCAATACTCCACAACCAAAGAAGCACCTTGTCATCAAGGTGGAATGATGTAAATTACTTTTAGATCACTTCATAAGGTTCCCAAGTTGCTTCATAATTTAATAGATCTTTCCATTAAATCAGCACTTGCTTTGCTCCACTCACTTGGCGCACCTCTTGTATCTCCAAATGTTCCAAAATCACCTCCATGTCCTCTATCAACATCAGAGGTAGTGAGAACGAGGGTGCGTGATCTCTGATAACAAGCCTTAGCTGTGATACATGAAATACTAGATGCAATGATGAGAATGGTGGTAACTTCAAATAGTATGTCATTGTCCTAATGTGTGCCACAATCTCATAAATTCCAAAATAATGTGGGTAAAGCTTCTCACTTCTCCTTTCAACCAGTATTTTCTGTCGGTAAGGTATAAGATTCAAATAAATCATGTCTCCATGCTCAAATTGTACCACCTTCCTATGTCCACCTGCCTTCCTTTTCATGATTTGTTGGGTACTCAGTAGATATCCCTCGAGTTTTGCCAATATCATATCCCTCTCATGCAAGTACTAGTAGTTGGATAGTGGTGTAGTGCTATGCACATAGTATATCAGTTGAGGTGGATCCCGCTCATATACACTCCTGAAAGGAGTGGTCTGGTTTGCAATATGTTATGAAGTGTTGTACCAATACCTAGCCCAAGCAAGCCACTTTGCCCAAATTTTTGGCGTATCTGATACAAAAGAATGCAGGCACATCTCCACACTCATTTTGATTATCTTTGTCTGACCATCTTTCTGGGGATGATATGGTGTGCTCCTCTTTAGGACCGTCCCTTGTAACTTCAATAGTTCCTTCCATAAATTGCTAAGGAACACCTTGGCCCTGTCTGATACAATAGATACTATAATACCATACAAACAAACCATTTCTTATATGAATACCATGACAACTGAGACAATAAGGTAAGGGTGTTTGAATGGAATGAAGTGTTTAAAATTTCTCAGACAATCCACTACCACCAATATCATAGTAAACACCTCTGATCGTGACACTACCTCTATAAAATCCATTGCCACCTCATTCCAAATCTTCTCAAGTAAAGCTAGGGGTTGTAGTAACCCTCTAGGTGCAACGGTCAATACTTGTGTAGTTGGCACATGTCGCATCCCGCCACCATGTCCTCTACATCTTTATGCATCCCTACCCAATACAGCTTGTCGACGGTTAACTATATGACTTTTGTTCCCCTGAATGCCCCTAATCGCGTTGCCATAAAACAAATGCAACAGTTTGAAGATATACCATAATACCCTCGGTAACACAAATCATCTCTAGTAGCGTAGTTGTTGTCCCCTCAATGCGTATCCAAGATGACTGTTCGGATCCTGTAGCAACTCTGTCCTAATCTTCCTCGACCATTCATCCTGCTAGCTCTCCTTCCTAGGGGCTTCCCAATCTAAAACCAGGAGAACTGATAATGTAATCAGTTGAGGCTCTTTCACCTTCCTCGACTGTGCATCTTCGGTTTTATGCTCTAATCCTGAGTGGTATTGAATCTCAAAATCATATCCAAGTAATTTGGATAGCCGCTTATGATGCTTCTCAATCACCATCCTTTGCTCCGACAAATACTTTAAGCTCCTTTAATCTGTCATGACTATAAAGTGCCTCCCCAATAGATAGGGACACCACTTCTGAATGACCAAGACAATAACCATCAATTCCCACTCATACACGGACTTGAGAATCTCCTTGGCCTTGAACACGTAGCTAAAATAGGTAATAGGTCGTGGGGGTCCTGCAATTGCACTGCCCCCAAACCATACCCTAATGCATCCATCTCTACCACAAATGGCCTACAAAATTTGAAAGTGTTAATACCGGAACGCTGGTCATGACTCTCTTCAGCTGTTCGAAGGCTTGTGTTGCTTATTCCCCCTATTGAAATTATCTCTCTTCAGTAGCTTTGTCAATGACCATGTTATCGTATCATACCCTCTCATTTCAACTAAGCCTAAGAATCCACTCAAACTCTCTCAAGCTCCTCGGCAAAGGACAATCCAACATAGCTTCTATCTTAGATTGATCTGCTGCTACCACTGTCCTAATCACTACATGCCCTACATACTCCATCTGTGACAGCGCAAAAGAAAATTTCTTCAAGTTAGAATACAACTGGTGCTCTTTCCAAGACTCCAATACCATCCTCAGGCGTCGCATATGCTCCGCCTCCATACAATTGTATAATAGGATGTCATAAAAAACCAAGACGAACTTCCTAACGTAAGGCTGAAAAATCCTATTCAGGAGAGATTGAAATGTAGTAGGAGCAGTAAGGTCGAATGACATCACGAAAAACACGTATGTCCTTCATGAGCCTCAATGCTAACTTGTGTACATCACTTGAATTCATCCAGATCTAATGTTATCCCAACTTCATATCAATTTTTGATAAGATGACTGCTCCATAAAGTTTATCCAATCTCCCATCAATCACTGGGATAAGAAACTTGTCACATACAGTTTCCTTGTTCAAAGTCCTGTGGTAGACGCAAAATCTCTAGCTACATTTTTTTTCTTCTCTAATAAAACTGGACGTAATAAGACGCTCACACTGGGCTTGATAAACCCTTTTTTGAGCATCTCTTGGATCAATTTCTCTATCTCATCGTTATGAATTTGATGATATTGATATGGTCTGATACTAATAAGAGTAACTACTTCCTTTAACGTAACAACATGCTCAGAGTTGGCAGCCCACTAAGTGGCTGAGAGATATCATAAAACTGATGTAGAAGTTGTTAAACACACTCTAGGAACTCCACTAACTCTAGTGCTCGGGTCATCTCTATACTCTACAGCTCCACCAAATGGTCGAACCCTACTCATCGTATTGTCATGGCCATGGTTTTGAGTGAAACCTTAGTTCTACATAAGCTAGCATCTTCTCTCAACACCACTTTCCTCACCTTCGCCCGAATCTCCATAGTCAGGGATTTCCAATTCACCTTAGTCTCCCCAATCGTCTGTAGCAACTTCATTTCTAGAATTTAAACAATGTTTCACAAATCCAAGGGATGGAAATCATCCACCACTTGTAGTCTCTATAGTGTCAACACTAATCCCCTACAAATTCCACAACATTTCTTCACTTTTTTCCTTTCCCCATCATGACTCCAAATATTCGTGTATCTACCAGTTTCAATCTCAGTTGGTCCATGACCCGATTTAAGGTGAAATTGTGAGTGGCCACATTATCCACCAACATCACTATCGGTTGCTCCCTGATCCATCTCCTTACCTTTATGGTGTAATTTGGAGTAAATTCCACCAGCTAGTTGAGAGACAACCCTGCTACATTTGATGGGTATCAAATATGCATATTATTTTTAGAGTTCTTTATATTTATTTATGAAATTTTATGCTTTTCATAATATGTGTGATTTTATATGCAGTGTACCAAAAATTAGATAATTTGGGAAGCAAATGAGATGAAACAGACTCAAATCAGGATGAACTGCGCTAAACCGGGCTGCCTGGGTGCCCCCTTATCAGTCTTGGGCACCCTTTGCCAGTAACGGCTCCTAGGGTGCCTAAGCGCTAAGGGACAGATAAACAGGTGTCTAGGTACCCAGATCCCTAGAAATCCAACCCGTGAGTGCGGAAAGTAGGCTTCACGACTACAACGCTTAGGCGTCAGTGGCCAACGCCTAAGCAGCAAAAACCAGTGCCTAGGTGACAATTCATGTTGTTTGATGGTTAGGAGTAATTCACAGGTGTCAATTCACGAAATTACACCTTAAAAACACTTGGCTGACATTTGGAGAGGGAATAAATGACACTTCAAGCGAGAGGAGACTTTGGAAAGCATTGGGGAGAGATTCTCAACCTTGAGAAGTTTTGTAGTGTAGAAGAGAGACAAGTGATAAGAGATTTTTGAGAGAACAAATTGTGTAGTCGTGTTGTAAACTTCATAATTTCGTGTAGAAAAAGAAAGAAGATAAGTTTGTAAAATTTTTGTATTTTTAACTAAGTTTTATCTATTAACTTCATGTTTATGATATTTCCTTTCAATAAAATCATCCAGTTGTTTGAATGAATGATCTGTGAGTAGTTGTCTCTTTTCTCCATTGGATTGGCTATGTAGGAATGATTAGTGACTATTTTATAGTGTGATTTCATGCAATTTTTCATATTGTGATGTTTTAACATTTAGAACATAATTTACTTTTGAAATAGCAAGTTAAAATGTTAAAACTCATTGTGAACTTTGAGATTCGAGAGAATTAATAGTGGAATGATTAGGTTAACACACAATAATTAAGCGAAATGGGATTAGTGCCCCCATATTAGTGCAATCATTTAGGGAGTAGTGGTATCTAGGGTTAATCACTTGATTTAGGGGACTAACCAAGTTTGATTGGCGAACTTTCTTAGTCGCCCGAGAGGGGATAAGGAAGATTGTTGCTCCCAATTGTCATCTACTAGTCGAATCACCAATTTAAACTAAAATTTTTACGGAATCAATTTACGGAAGAAAATTTCATGCATTTGAAAATTCTTAAACTCCCAACTTTGTTAGTCTAGTCGTTGAATTTCAAAAAATAGGATAAATCACTTTAAAAAAAATATCAAATCCTCGAACATTTAAGCTAGGTTCAAAACAGATAGGCTGGAAGCTTTTCGATTTGGAATTTAGCTCATTCCTTGTAAGATCGATACACGGACTCTGCTTTGTATACTACTTTAATGGCGCATATAATTGCATGATTCATCGGTGCTTCACCGCATTTGGTTCATATCAACATCCAAGCGTAACTGCTCCTCTTCTTCCACTATTTCTTCCATTGATTCCTTGTTATTTGCCTCCTCCCCCCACAAATTAAAAGAACATGGAGCATGCGCTCCTTGCATCGATGTCCTGGGGCATACTTCTTATCACATTGCAAACATAATTCCTTTGCTCTTTTGTCCTACACCTCTGCCTTCGTGAGGTGCTTAAATTGATCTCGGGATAAGACCCAACATTCCTCTCCATTGGTGTCTCTTTCTAAAATGACACCATCTAGGTCTTTGGTGTCATGGTCATTGAGGAAATCTTGTAGAATCCTCCAATGATGTCACTTTTGCTAGTCTTCTTCGTCTATTTTTTGTCTTACACCATCTGGCTAGCTTCATCATCTCCCTCAATCTCCGTTGTCTCGGTGGTCAGAGTGCTGCTTGTTTTTACAGGCTTTAGGCCCTTCATGAAGTTCTCCTACAATTTTACTTCAAAAATTCCCTAAACCATCTCGACAATAGCTTGAATCTCTCCCTATATTTCATGATAGTTCTCTCCTGAGTCGAGGCATGGAATTGCTTATGTAGGTCTTATTCCCAAATGGTATAAAAATGTTCCAACAGACAATCCTTAAATTCCTCCCTCAACTGGATCAGGTATCTCGCATCCCTCAACTGGAACCATGCTAGGGCTTTCCCCTCCAAACATAACCCTGCCACCGTGAACTTTCCTCCTCATTTAGTCCATTCACTGTGAAGTATCGCTCAACCCGATACACCCATCTATGTGAGTCTTCCCCCTCAAAAAATGACTTCTTCAACTTCCTAACTCAAGCATCGCCACAATAACTTCCTCTCTCTTTGGTGTTTCCCCACATGTATCTATGTAAAAACTCGCTACTTCGATCTTAGTCATACCGCATTTTAGTTTCCCTCCTTCATTCTTTGTGCTCATCCAAACCCATTGCATGACCCCTCCATTATTCGGCCCCACCCCCACCATAAAAAATATTTAATCCAACCCCCTCGGAGTCTTCAGAGGGGGTTCTTGATGGTAGATGTTTTCTTCCTCAAGTTCCTCTTGTTCGATTTGTTTCCCTTTAGATTTTGCTAAGGAGTCTCCGCTCAACCTATGGTTAGGGTCTGCAAATGGAGCCACTGGCGGGATTTTGAATTGCATCTCAATAAGCCTTCACAACATCCCCATGCTCTCAAATTGGCCCTCAAATTAATTTTCTATCGAAAAAAAAACGTTCCTTCTATATTTGAGAACTTTTCTTCCATCCCAGATTTCAGTTGCTCTACTTCACCTTCCAATCTCTCTTCTAAAGCATCAACTTTTTTTACTATCATCTCACTAAGATCATGCTCTGATATCAATTTGGTAAGCACTGGAACCAAAATCAGCCAACAAATGACACGAAATAAGTGGAAAAACCCAAATTAGGACTAATTTTACTGATTTCTAAGCAATACAACAAGATACAAGGTTGGTCTATAACTTGAGAGGTAGATCGTCTCTCCACAAACCCTAGCTAATTAGCCCTAATAAACACTCCACAAGATACATTCAAACTTTTCCCCCAAAATCTCCCTTACTTTTCTTGCTTACATGATTAGCAGCATCACGGGTTCTACACAGGGGCTAGTTTGGTTGGGTCGGCAGGGCCACGCCGAACTAGAGAGGACCGAAATATCATACTTCCATTACAAAGCTAACTGAGTAAGCCAGAACCATCTATGTAGCTCCAACACCAACTCATCTATATTCAACACATCTAAATCACTCGAATTTATAGTTTTAACAGAACCCATAATTTTTAGTTATAATTCCAATTACAACAATTTCTCTCTACATGCATGACCGCTCACACCCTCTACAACCCTTGAAATTGATGAGAGGAAATCTTTGAGATCCCTTCGCTCCACCTTCAACTTCTAGGCCAAAAATCTATTTCTATTTATTTTCTTTCTTGACATTGTCCGATAAGCTTCATTTCTTAAATTGTGTTAAATTTGTCAAAATGTTGGGTTTTTGTAAATCCAAGATTTAATTGTACTCATTCTTAAATCCTTGCCTTTTTGGAATGGGTATAAATTCCTTCTCATTCTTAAGTCTTTGTGATCATAAAAGAGGCCAAAATCCTCTCCTTGAATAGCTCAACAACCTTGGTTGTGAAAGATGAATTATATATAACCCTATTAAAAGCTTCAAAAATATTGTGAGGTGGTAGCTCATAAATAAATTTACTACGTGAATTAAAGGGACTAAAGTTATGTCAGATTCAGAAGTGGACAAATTATTTTAAAACCCAAAAGTTCAAGTTTATGGGGAGAATCAACCCTTTAGTTTTCCTACACTTCAACTAACTAGTCCAAGATAAATATAACACTTAACATGTATTAGCAATTGCTCCCTCATATGAGATCTCTCCATAGCATTCGTCAATTTGTCTTTATTAGATGCTTTTCAATATCAAACATCAAGCATTATGATCTCACTCAACCAAATGGTGGCAACATGAAAATTGTATGTTTTGAATTTTCATGCACAGTGGAAGGACAACAAGGCTCATGAGTGCCACAAATTTCACGAACAACTTAATCTCAAGTAAACAACTAGCCCTAATATCACTTGTTATGAAATGAACCTAATGGGGAATAAAACCGGGCTAGATATGTTGTGAAAAATGACAGTAATAAAGCGAAAAAACAGAACAAGAAATTTGCAAAACAGAAAACACAGCAGAACACACAGATTTACATAGTTCGGCAAATTGTCTACATCCACGGAGTTGCTGAGGATTTTATTACTTTGAGGATTACACCCATCGATCACCTCGATAATTACAAGAAAGGGTCTCTCCCTCTTCTTCCTCCTCTCCCTCCTCTCCCTCAACCTCCACTTCCCTCCTTTACCCGTGAGCCACCGAAGAAGAACGAACCGCAGGGAAGAGGGAAGTCCTCACCGCAAGCAACAGCTCCCTCTTCCTCTGTCTTCACCGCAAGCAAATCGCAGAAGAAACAAAGGGAGAACTTGGAAACTTGCAATTCAATTATTACTTGTGTGAACCAATGCCTTGAAGAATAGCAGAGGGGAGAGCAACAACTATTTAATCAAATTTCTTCTGCAAGCATTTAATGGTGGCGAGACCCTCCATCACACCAAAAAATGAATTTATCAATTTTTTATTCACCACTAAAGGCAGCTACCTTATTAGCTAAAGGACGGAAGCGGGAATAGAGAAAGGCAAAAAAGAATAATCAAAGGAGAAATAATCAAAATGGGATGATTAAAAGCCCTATAATTAACTTCCATAGATGTCGAGACTACCAAATTAAAATAGCGGACCGGGCTCCACAATACTTAACAATTCTTCCGCTTTGAGACCGGAACACTGACTGCACCATCCACTAGCTGTATCGCCCATTTTTCCAAAAGTGATATCCTTCACCTCTGCAACTCAAAGCTTCAGTTTTCATGCTAGAAGACCAACTGAAGTTGAGCACAATCTCATTTTCTCAAAAGTAACATCTTTAGTCAATATATCAGCGTCAACATAGCTTTGTAACTCCAAACTTTTTCTTGGGTTATTCATGTTTCTGCTTACAACTCTCACTGCATGGGCAATGTCTGTCTCTGCTCAGAGCCCATTTCAACAAATCTAACATTGTACCTCTTACTGTCATCATGCTCAGTCTTCACCTGGTACACCCACTTGTGCAATACTTTCTTCCCTTGTGGAAGTTCTATCACCTCCCAAGTTTGATTCTCGGGCAGGGAATTCATCTCCTCTTCAGGGTCAGTTTCCACTTCATTGAATTTTCATCTTGAAAGATTTTTTTATAGCTCTGCGGTTCTTCACCGTCTGTCAGCAGGATGTAGTTTAGGGTCTGTGAGTAATGTTGTGGAGAACGTCTGTTCCTGACTAACCTGCGAACTGTAATTGTAGGGGTAAATGGCTTAAAAATCGACTATGGAACAATAGGAATGGGTGAATCGGACCCACTCTCCTCATTACTTCCATCACTACTCTGCACTATGACATCTGCAGATCATCAAACCTTATCTTTCTGGTCATCAATGAATATGACGCAGTAACGAGAGCCTCCAAGAGATGTCACTGGAAAAGGTCTCTACACGTCTGTGTACAAGATACAGTTTTCCCGTCTTTGGCACTCTGCCACTTTTTAGGAAACAGACATTTTTCTGTTTCCCTATACTGCAACTCTCACACATGCTGAGATAAACTGATTTCATCTCTGGTAGCTTGCCTATAGACTGAAGTTCTTTCAGACTCTTCTGACTCATGTGGCCAAGCATGCAGTGCCACATTTTCGATGTGCTCCCTGCAACTATAGTATCAACACTATTAATTAAACATGTAACATATACAATGTATCAGTTTTCTTACCCCGAGCCAATATTAGTGCTCATTTAGTGACCTTCCAAGTGCTATCTGAGAATATTATTGAATGTCCTCCTTCATCGAGCTGTCAAACAAAAATTAGATTCTTCTTCAGCTCAAGAATGTGTCTGATCTTTTTCAAGCTTCATTTGTTCTTATTAGGGAGTATAATTTAAACATTTATCATCCTCATCACGTTCAGAGCTTTTCCATCAGCAAGATATACCTTCCTAAAATTACCTGCAATATAATTTCGCATTAACTCCCGGTGAGAAGATGTATGGAAGGAAGCACATGAATCCAATAATCCAGAATCCAATATCCAGTCATCAACAGAACTGTGAACTGTCAGCAATAGTGCATCTTGTACTTCTTTAGTTACAGCATTAGTGTTAGCATTCCCTGTCTTTTTGGAATTTTTGAAGTTCTTCTTTATATGGTCAGTTTTGCCGCAATTCCAACAGGTTGTCTGCTGATCAGACTTTGTCTTGTTCTTGCCTCTATACTTTGATTTTGATATTTCTCAGTTTGAGTTCATGTCCTAAGATCTCCCTCTAGAATCAACATTCAGTGACGAATTCGAACCCGAGATCTCGCCAGAATCTTTCCTGCGCACCCACCTCCTCAGCTCCTCCTCAGCTAAAATCAAATCACAAATACATCACATTTCAGTTTAGATTTACCTACAGAATTGTTAATTGTCATCCTCATGACTTCCCAATTATTTGACAATGAAGCCAACGATATCAGCGCACGTATCTCATCGTCAAAATTAATTTCAACGGACGACAATTAATTTGTGATGGTATTGAAATCATTTAGATGTTGAGCAATTGACACACATTCCGCTATCTTCAAGTTGAATAATTTTTTCATCACGTGCATCGATGGCTTTTCATACATAACTGATAAATCTGTCATGGGATTTGCAGTAATCATTTCTTTGATGACGTTGTAGGCAATAAATCTTGACAGGATTAATCGAACAATCCTCAGAACCTGTCGATCCAAAAGATTTCAATCAGTTCCATCCATCTTCTCCAGTCGTTTTCTCAGTAACGAAAGATGAAGTTTCTTCTTATAGAGATAGTCCTCTATCTGGATACTCCAGTAACCAAAATCTCTGTCATTAAATTTCTCGATTCCCCGATGTCATCACTTCTCAAGTCTGAACCAAAGCTCTAATATCAGTTGTTGTGAAAAATGACGGTAATAAAGCGAAAAAATCGAACAAGAAATTCTCAAAATAGAAAACACAGCGGAACACACAGATTTATGTAGTTCGACAAATTGTCTATGCCCACGGAGTTACTTAGGATTTTATTACATTGAGGATTATACTCGTCGATCACATCGACGATTACAAGAATGGTTCTCTCTCTCTTCTTCCTCCTCTCCCCAACCTCCTCCCTCCTCCTTTACCCGTAAGCCACCGAAGAAGAACGAATCGCAGGGAAGAGGGAAGTCCTCGCCACAAGCAACAACTCCCTCTTACTTTGTTGCATCGCAAGCAAATCGCAGAAGAGACAGAGGGAGAACTTGGAACCTTGCAATCCAATTATTCCTTGTGTGAGCCAACGCCTTGAAGAATAATGGAGGGGAAACCAACCACTATTTAATGCAAATTCTTCTGCAAGCATTTAATGGTGGTGGCACCCACCATCATACCAAAAAAAGAATTTATCAATTCCTTATTCACCGCCAAAGACAACTGCCTTATTAGCTAAAGGATGAAGGCGGGAATAGAGAAAGGCGACAGAGAATAATCAAAGGAGAAATAATTAAAAGGTGTTAATTAAAAGCCCTTTAATTAACTTCCATATATGTCGAGAATGTCAAACCAAAATAGTGGACCGGGCTCCACAATACTTAACAAGATATACCATTAATGAAGGTTATTTTCAATTTAAAAGTTTAAGATTATGAATAAAGACAAACCACTTGAACTGACCACTTTATAAAATTAAATACTCGTTCTCCGTAACAAAAAGGGGCAGATTTATCCATGGTTTGAAAAGAGAAGCCATATGATGCAGATTATGGAAACATATTCTTATGATGACAACACCCTAGAGGTGGTTATTAGCACCCAAGTCGCTCATAAAACCCGCAAATTCGAGTTATAATTGGTCAATAATTAGAAGTTTGATCAATTAATCAAGTTTCGGTCCAAACTCGAACTTAATTCTACAAATTTAAATTCGCTCAGGAGCGTGCTTGTTTAATATTAAAGAGAGAATATGACTTTAATTCATGAAATTATTGTAATTAAAAAAAACAACAATTAGAAAAGAAATAATAAAAAATCACTTAATTTAAGCATACAAAATATATTGTTTAAATTTAACTCTAAAATTTTAATATATTTAAGAATATTTTATATTAATATTTTTTAACTCGAGCTAGTTTATGAACTAATTAGTCCGAGTAGAGGCTGACTCAAGTTTGGCTCATTAGCTCATCAAGCCAAATTCACGAACCATTTATGGAGCAATGCTTGACCCAGTTCACGGGAAAATATTTGCGTGCATAAGACGTACGCAGCGCTGTGTACCTCCAGGGGTTATTCAAGGGGTACAGGGGGGTTATATCAGGGTTTTACCCCTCTGTAACCCCCATGTAACCTTTTTGTAAACTACATGTAACCTACAAATGAGTTCTACAAATGAGTTCCGCACTTAGTTTCATAGTTACAAATAAGTTACACGGAGGTTACAAGGGAGTTACACGGAGGTTACATGTGGGTATAACCCGGATATAATCCCCCTGTACCCCTTGAATAACCTCTGACGTACGCAGCGCTGTGTACGTCTTATGTACGCAAATATTTTTCCAGTTCACGAGCCAGATTGCCTCAGTTACACCCCTAATTAGGTTGAAGAAAATATGATGCCATAGAATTAATTTAAAAGCATAACCAAGGTAGAGTGGAGCTTTCCTCATGATCCATTACAATTAAATTTAACAAGAAAAATTTTAAAAAAGAAAACAATAAACAAGCACATAAAATAAATAAATTTATTAAGAAAATGCAAATATAAAGAACCTGAAATCTTGAGGTTTGTCTGGGTAGTTGAACTCCGGATAGACAAAAACCCTAAGAAAATCCCTCCAAAATCGCACATCCTTCCCCATCAAATTAGTGCTCGTCCCATGGCAGACCGGCGCAAACATATCTTTTGCCGTGTAAACTTTCTTCTCCTCCTCCGTTAGGTTGAAAAAATCGGAGAACGCTCCTACCATCGCCGTCGTTAAGCTCTCTGAGACACCATGATTTACAACCTGGAACAGTTCAGTTTTTCATTAATTCACTTGATTTCCTTACCTTATAAGATGCATTTTAGCCGATCGAACACTCACAGTGAAGCAGCCCCATTCTTCACAAGCCCGCCCAATATCAAGGATGACCCTCGACCGTTCATCGGGAGTTCCATTTCTTAGGGGAGAAATATCAATGGTTGGGATCTCTTCCTTGAGGACGGTTTCGGTTTCAGCAACGGCCGGGCTGTAGTTGAAGTAAATAGATGGCAAAGAGATGTTGTGGTCGGCGAGTTCTTTGACAGTGGGGTTAACAAGAGGATCGTCGGGTTCAGCTGATGCTAACATGGTTTCTGATTAAGCAGGAGCAACGAAGGTATGGTGACGGGGATATTTTTTAGGCTTTTAGGAGTATTTAAATGCACGGGCATTTACATTCTCACCAGTCAATTTTTAAGTATTTGCGTAGGCAATTCCTAAATTTTAGGTCTTACATTCTTGAAGATTTGCATGCATACCTCACAATTCATATGTATTTACATATCTAACACTTAAACCATCATTTTTACACATATGACACCATATTTATGAATGAAAAGATGGATTTCATCTTTTTAAATTAAAATTATGATATTTTTTGATGTGATATGAAAGATTTTGGTTTTATTAAAAATCAAAGTTTAGGTGTTACACAGTTAGACATACAAAGATAGTGGGTGGTATGTATGTAATGCCTCTTATATTAATACCACAAAAATAATATCATTATTTTAGGTTCAATTTGGGATCACTTTTAATTTTTCTCGATTTTTTATTTTAATTTTGTTTTATTTACGTTTTGAAATGAATGACTGTAGTAGTTAAAAATGAAAAATAAAATTATATAAAAATTATACTAACTAAATATATTTTCAAACATAAAATAGAAAACAAAAATTATATATATATATATTGTTAAGTACTTTTAGATCGTAGAGTTTCATATTACTCGTGAGTACATATAAAGAAATTATTTTTTGTGGAAGAGAGTGATGGATGTATATAAGGCTTGAGATAAGTTCTCGAGATTGTGTATTGAACTTGAACCACCGGTAAGTCAGCAAAATGTCTCAAGTATGTTTCTTAGATTAAAGTGATTTTAGGGAGAGAGACAGAGTGAGAGCGAGTGAGAGAGGAGTCAAAAATTGTTTTGAAATTTTTAAAGTTGTGTGGGTTTCAATACTTGTCCTTTAGGATAGTCAATAGAGACGTTTTATGGCTAGATCATAGGCTCTGGAGAGAGGTAGAGACAAACCTCATAAAAATAAGATCTACAATGGTCTGCACCACTGGAGGACGAGATGTGATTCTCAGCCGACAAATTTTAGCGTCATCCCAAACCGAAATTGAAATGAGTCATGACAATGACATTTTACAAACAGTCAGAGGAAGTAGAGGTGATTCTCAGCCGACGGGATTCTAGTGTCACCCCGCGTTGGAACCGAAACAAGTCATGGCAGGGACATGGTTCACACCACCAGAGGATGAGAAAGATGGTTATTAGCAGATAGGATTCGAGTATCATCCTAGTCTGGAACCAAAAAAGTCAGGTGGGGACATGGTTCGCACAGCTAGAGAACGAGAAGTGATTCTCAGCCAACATGATTTAAGCATCATCCCAAGTCGGAATTGAAAAAGTCATCACGGGGACATGGTCCGCATCGCAAGAGGATGAGAGGTGATTCTCAACTGATTGGATTTAAGCATCATCCTGGGCCATAATAAAAGCAAGTCATGCAGGGGACATGGTTCACACCGCCTGAGGATGAGATAGGTGATTCTTAGTTGATGGGATTTAAGCATCATCCCGGGACGAAATCGAAAAGAGTCGTGACAGAACATGGTATGCGCCACCAGAGGAAGAGAAATGATTCCTATTTGATGTGATTCGAGCATCATGTCGGGGGCCAGAATCAAAATTTCATGGAGGGGAAATGGTCCGCACGACTAGAAGACGGAAAGGTGATTCTCAACCGATGGGATTTATGCTCATCTTGGGCTGAAACCAAAAATTCATAGTGGGGACATGGTCCGCACGACAAGACACAATGAGTCTTGTCAAGGACATGGTCTGCACAAGCAAACAGAACGATTCATGACAGGGACATGTTTTTCAAGGCTAGACATTGTATCATAAAAGGAAACTCTAGCGCTCTTAGAAAGTGCAACATCAACGAGGATGGAATCCTTGAAAGTACAAACGGACCACAAGAGGGGCTACAAAGCACAGAAGCGTGTGTAGCACATTGCCATCTGGTACTGGCCTCCTTCTCGAGAGAAGAGTAGTATCACTATGATCTGCTAAAACAAAAGAAGTGTCACATGCACAACTCCTTAGGGCACGTAGCCAATGCCTAACGAGGACGTGGTCCGCACAGCCAGACACCATGTCGTAAAGGAACTTTAGCGTTCCTAGATAGTTCAACATTTGCGAGACTGAAAATCCTCGAAGGAACGAAAGGACCACCTGAGAGGTTAGAAATTATAGAAGAGTGTTGCAACACATTGCCATCAAGTACTGGCCTCCTCCTTTCCTCGAGGGAAGAGTAGTACTGATACGAGCAGCTAGCACGAAAGAGGTTATATCCCATCACTATCTATTGTTGGCCTCTTCCTCGAGGGAATAGTATCACAAATACAAGCTGCTACAACAAAAGAAGCATCACATGCACAACTCTTTTTTTAGATGATGGCATATGGCAGATGCCTCTTAGGGTATATAATTACTTAAGGTAATCTCGAGTAGGTGCTTGAAGGAACCAAAAGCAATGGTCTTCTCTTGCGCACCAAAAACATTGACATAAAGGAAAAGATATTCCCCAATGTACTTTGATCATGATCACACTCGACTAACTATTTCTATCAATCAAAAAGGAACATCGATCAAGCTCAAGAAAAGGTTAAAGAACCAATCAAAAGAGTACAACCGCACGAGTGTGTACCATAAGGCAGCGGCTGAAGTGTTGAGGGTACAAGAAAAGAATAGAATAGCATCAAGTTGCTAACCATAACAATTGATGCATTATCTGAATTTCATGGTCCTAAAAAGGACACAACAAGTGACAATACGACAAAGAGGTAGCTAGGTCACTAAAACGTAAGCAGGACCTCTAAAATGGAGAGAGTGCACTACTCCCAGCAGCTCTAGAAAGAATGTTCAACTCATAATATAAAATCTCCATCCAATGCAAATCACAATAAAACCAACAACATCCAACATCCTAAAGAATAATATCCAAATGATCGAATAAATAGATAACAACAACACTAGCCACTCACAATAAAAAATCTACAACTACTTATACTAGGAAAGAAGAGAAGAAGACAACCCACTTCAATGATTCAACAACCAATAATCAAAACCGAAGAAATAATATTTGAAATCTAGGAGCTTGTTTAACTCAATAACTTAACAAAGAGACTCCATCTAAGCTTACAAGAGAATGCAAAAAAATAAAAAATCCAAAAAAACTTCTTTAAACAATTGCATTTTAAGATTCCATCTAGGTTCAAAGTAGTAATTAACAGAACAAAGGTAAGAAAATCCTCAAATGAGCGGTTAAATCTCCAAGTAAAGATTGGATACATCTTAGATCATAACACAAAAAAAAAATTAAGAGCATAAGTGAACTATTCTAACTGATTAGTACAAATCTGAAAAAGAAAATAAAACAAGGTGGTGAAAAGAAAAATAAAAAAAAAATGAAAGATCAAAGAAAATTAGAATTTATAAAATCTCAAACACTATTTTTAACAGGATTCTTGAACTTCCATGTTCTACTTTTAAATTTAATCAGTCAATGAATATTTTTAATAATAATTTCGAGAAGAGAATGAAGACTATTAAAGATCACATTATTCTTTTCCGGTCAAATTTAAAAGGCAATAGATTGAATGACAATAATAAAGAACCCTTCAATAGATTTGTAGTTAAAATTGTAAGCTTGATAAATAGTTTGGAATATATTATTAACACCTAAAAAGAAATCTTCATTAGAAATGCATACCGTTGGAAGATTAAGAGAGAAGCAAAATTCAATATTCAGGTGATTATGAGACTCGAAACTATTAAGCACACAAGTAAGTTTAACATGAATGCCTCTAGCATTAAGCACATCAATAATCTCAAAGCCCACATGAATGATCAACAAAGTATAAAAATCATGCTTAAGAGAATAACCTTTAAATCAAACTAGCATATTCCAATCTTTGATAGGCAAATTATCATAAGTGAAATGATAAGTAACTTTATGATAAAAGTAGTATAAACCTCTCCAAAGACAGCTAATATTGTTATCCACAATAGGAATACTATGAATTAAGTTAATGCACTTCATATGAATTTTCCAGGTATGAGTAAAGCACCAATCACCATTAAACAAAACAACTTTTAGTCTAATATATTTTGAAAATGAAACCAATTAAAAATAGGATTCCATAAAATTTCAAACAGATAAATAAGAAAAATGAAATTGCTATTACACTTCAATTCAAATGAGATGCCTCCTCGAATATTGAAAGCCGCCTTAATAAGGTCTTTCCGAAAGAAAGAAATATGAGAATGAGAATTGAATCAAATTGAGCCATAGTGAGCAATGCACCAATTGGCTAAAAAAATTAGAATTGAAATCTCTCCAAATACTTTCAGCCTTACACATGAGATTAAGGTTATCTAAAGAGGGAATACAATGACACCCACAAACATTAGGCAAAGTAACCATATTTCAAGAAATAATATTCAATTTTTATTTGTACTATTATGAGACAAAAAATTGCTAATCATAGATGAAATTCTCTTCTTAAGATTTTTTGGCAACGAAATAGAAATGAACAAAATAAAGATAACTCAAAAGTGTATAAGTTTGAATCTACAATAAAAGATAAAATAGCTTGCTTCCAGCCAACTACCAATTATTAAGTTCATCAATGAGATTATGACAATCAACAAAATTAATATTGGAATGTTTAACAGTAATGTGAAGGTGAGTCCAAGGCAAGGCCTTAATATTAAACCCACTATTAACACATAAGCATTGTTTCAAAGAAGGCTCGACAAATTTAAAAAAATAGCGGGTTTAAGGAAATTAATGGTCACTTAGAAACTTGACTAAAGATATTTAAAGCATTGATCATATTATTTATATGAGCAGTATCAACTTTACCAAACATAAAAAAGATCATCGACATAAATTAAATGAGAAATGTAAAAAGCTTTTTGTTAAATAATATCCCTACGAAGTGCATCCAACAGAGAGGAGAAAATATTCATCACAATAGTAAACAAATAAGGAGAAATACCACAACACTGCTGTAATCTGGAGAATGAAGAAAAATAACTGTTTAATACATCATTAATAATGACAGAAAAATGCACATTAACATTAAAAGCTTAGACCCGTTTAACAAAATAGCCTGAAAGCTCCGTTCCAAATATCTCTTGATTCTTTTTTTTAGTTTTGGGACACGTTTTACTCATTGAGAAAAATCTAAAGCGAAACGTGGAGGCAAGTTGTAGCTGAAAGTGAACAATTAATGTTGATGGATGGCCGTCATAATTGAATTTGGATGTGATAAACATGAGCTATGACGAATCAATATACCGTGATAATAAGAATATACTATAACTTAATATTTGTTTGAGGTGCCAGTTGTACACGTGTATTCGATATGCATATCATAGATAATAATTAAATGAAGCAATAACTTCTTTTTTATTTTAAAATATATTATTTAAATCATTTAATATATATTTGACACATGTTTTTTTTTTTCTTATTTATTTTAATAATACTAACATTTTCTTTCTTTCGATTCTAATCAAGCAATCTATGATATACGAACTCATTTATTTTTTAATTAAATATGAGATTTAAGATCAGATGTTATAATGATGTATATGATATATATTCATAACGTATATTTTGAATAATAAACCTGTGTCTCATTGGCATCATATCATATCATATCCCAGTCGTTGTACTTAAATCAATGTGACTAACGCCCACAGAAATGTAGTGCAAAATTTCTGGACGTGAGAGCACGTGATAAAAAATCTGTTGGGTTCATTTTCTCCGGCGGCTCTGACTTCGGTGATATTAGTGGCTGTCGTCTGTGAGAAAGCCCGTGAGATGGAAATCTGATGTCAACATCACTGACGGCGGTGAAGCTGAGCAACGGCCGTCCAGTGGCATTAATTACAAAAATTAAATGATGGTGATCCGACGGCATATGCGCCGATCAGCTGATAATTGTTCATATGACATACGAGTGGTGGTTAACTTGTTAGACGGCATCGACTTTAATTGTCCAACGATGGACGCGTGTTTGTGTTTGGACGACGTCGGGGGTGGCGACTAGGCAATTGTGGCCTAGTGGCATTACTAGTGGCGACTAAATGATGGTAATCTGATGACGGTGACGTCGATGGGATGATGTTTAACGGCTTACAAGTGATGGCGGTTGAATGGTGTCTGACGGCGGTGAAGCTGAGCAACGGCCGTCCAGTGGCATTAATTACAACAATCAAATGATGGTGATCCGACGACATATGCGTCGGTCAGCTGATAATTGTTCATATGACATACGAGTGATGGTGGTTGACTTGTTAGACGGCATCGACTTTAATTGTCCAACGATAGACGAGTGTTTGTGTTTGGACGACGTCGGGGGTGGCGACTAGGCAATTGTGGCCTAGTGGCATTACTAGTGGCGACTAAATGATGGTAATCTGATGACGGTGACGTCGATGGGATGATGTTTAACGGCTTACAAGTGATGGCGGTTGAATGGTGTCTGACGGCGGTCGGTGACGCTGAGCAACGGCCGGCCAGTGGCATTAATTACAACAATCAAATGATGGTGATCCGACGACATATGCGTCGGTCAGCTGATAATTGTTCATATGACATACGAGTGATGGTGGTTGACTTGTTAGACGGCATCGACTTTAATTGTCCAACGATAGACGAGTGTTTGTGTTTGGACGACGTCGGGGGTGGCGACTAGGCAATTGTGGTCTAGTGGCATTACTAGTGGCGACTAAATGATGGTGATCTGATGACGACGACGTTGGTGAGATGATGTTTGTTTAACGGCTGACAAGTGATGGCGGTTGAATGATGTCGATGATTGGACAACAATGATCCAAAGGTGGTGGTTAAATAATGTAGGCTTGACGGTGGCAGTGGCATCAGTCGAGTGGCAGTGGTCTGAAGATGTTGATTTGGTGATGAATGTTTGACAACCACTAATGCGGTCGGGTGACATCAATTCAATAACAAACTTAGTTAGGCAATGGTGCTCTAGCAGTGGTGATGACAGTCGAGCGATGATGATCTGACAATGACAACAGTGATAGACATGTGATGGTGATTAGTTGACGGCGGTAGTAATCAAATAATGGTGGTCCTACGAAAGTGGTGGCCAAGCAAGGATGGTTTGAAAGTGGCGACAATCGGGTGTCTGTTTCCGTTCATTTTTCTTAGTTAGGCAATGGTGCTCTAGCAGTGGTGATGACAGTCGAGCGATGATGATCTGACAATGACAACAGTGATAGACATGTGATGGTGATTAGTTGACGGCGGTAGTAATCAAATAATGGTGGTCCTACGAAAGTGGTGGCCAAGCAAGGATGGTTTGAAAGTGGCGACAATCGGGTGTCGATTGTTCAGAAGTAGTAAGAAGCGGCAACATGGCCCGGTGATGACGATGGCGGCCCAAAGATTTCAACAATGGTTCAGCTATGACAGAGCTCAAGAATCCTCAAGAGCTTTGATTTCTCTTTAGTCATATTTGTATACTATTTGTTCTTCCAATATATGTCTCCAAATCTCTTAACATACTCTAAATGTATGATTTGAGCTCACTTGGATTCAAACCGAATCACTTTTGATATCATTTGGTTCATATCGCTGAGATATTAAGTTTTGTGCGTATAAAATGTACCTACACGAATCTCAAAGTGATCCAATGATCGAAAGGGAAAAGATGTGATGGGTAGGGACCTGCCAGAAGAAACCCAATGGTTCACCCGTGGACCGTCTGACTTATGCTAGCCAGTTGAAGGCAAACCCTCAAATCAGGTGATGACTGAACCTCCACACAACCTACTCAACAAGAGTCATCACACAAAACCAGATGGATAATAGAAGTCACCTGGATACCTAACCAGCGGCCCATATTTTATAACACCGCCCCCCAAGCAATGGTCACCTGAATTGTACGACCGACTGGACGACCTTTTAGGGCTCCCGACCACAGTTATGTTTATTTCCTAAAATACCTCCTATTATACCTATTTTACTAGGGGTTCAGGAGTAATTTCATGGATCTCATATCTATAAATAGTGGGCTCATTTTATGAATAAGGGTTACACAATTTCACTGTTCATTGTTGTACTATCTCTGCTTTTCTTTCCTCTTTACGCTCAATTCCATGGGTGTGCCTACCGGACAGTTTCGGATTTAACAAGTTTGATTATAAATTTAAGTGTATGCAATTCTTAATTTGATTTTAAAAACTTTCAATCTCAAGGTGCATCATCCATTTTGATAAATTAAAATTGAATTTGATACTAGTTTTGATCAAATATTTATTAATAGTTATACATTATTAAGATAATAATCCAATACAATTATTTTTTATTCATTTTAGTATACACAAGAATTATCGGCACCATTCTCAAAGGGCACGAATGTTCGAGAATATGAAGCTTCCCTCTAGGAAAAACAATCGAATAACAATTCAACGTCAAGCATGAGAATTCGTCTCTAAACCCATAATAGATCAAATCTCTTGAGATGGTCCTCTACTCAGTAAAGAGTCAAGATCTGCCAAGGCTAAAGCGCAAATCATCATGACGTCAAGTCTCGTCAAATGCTCTACATAGGCAGTGATAAGGTCCGCCCAAAAACTTGAGGGAGGGAAGATCCGACCTAGGCAACAAACCAATTAGGCGGACGAGGCATGGGTCCTATAAGACTTGAAGCAAATAACAAGTGAATCATAACACACTCAATAAAACATGTCGACCCATCAGTTAAAACGACTGACCGAACGACAAATCTCCGTAGAATCGATCAGTGAGACCTGGTCCCCTCCACGTGGTTCCCGTGCTAACAACTCGGAACCCGCGCCCGTATCTTATTTTTGCTACAGGACTATCCTATCTCTAAAAGTACATAGGAAAATAAAAGACTCAATCCTACATGAAAACAAGTGTCAGCGGGAAATCTCACATGCAAACAACGTATCATGAGTCATGCCTTAAAAGTGGGGGAGCTAATAGCACCTGTAAGCAAAAAAAGTCAGAAATCATTACTGTCGGCACTATTTTTGGTGTGAGGTTTGCCCGTAAGAAGCTGTCGGTCATCGGAATTGAAATCCCGTTGCCCGCTTCGGAAGGACGTTTTTTTTTTTAAAAAAAAAA
>NW_018165200.1:398718-415273 GCF_001263595.1 Phalaenopsis equestris | reverse complement strand
AAAACGGAAAATCCGCAACCCAGTCTCATTTAGCCATTAAAAAGGAGCAATGCATTGGTTTCAGAGATCACCAACCCTCTCTCTCTCTCTCTATTTCTATCTCCCTTTCTCTAGATTCGAGGTGTGCTCGCCTAAAGGCAAGTCAGGATTCAACAATTTTACATTCATAGCCATATTTTCAAAAATTTAGATGGATTTCTCTAGGGCTATAACTGTATGAAGCAAGTATTTAACAAACGTTTTTTTCTATTACAAAGAAATTGTTATCCAATTTTTTACTTGTAAAATTTAATAACACTTCTTGAAATCTATGATTTTAATGTGAACCATGTGAATTAAAACGTCACCTTAAGACACATGTTTTAAAGTACGTTTGACTAAAATATATACTTTCATCTACAAGCTTTCTATAACTAAAAATTTTGATAAAGTACTTGAAATTAAACACATAATTAATTATATGGATAGAACGTGCCGTTAGTGGTTGGAGAGCCGAAAAGCTATAAACCACATGTTCCATGCCTGAATAATCACAAGTCATGAGGTGCGATTTGAGCCATATCTCGTTGTCTCCATGGCTGGAAGCTTTTGGCTTTTGTGGATCAGCCTATAGCTTGAGCTTAATTGTCAGCGCATTCTGCTTGCCGGACCGCCAAGCCATGAGCGAATTGATTTTTAGAACGCAAAGACACAATGTGACATGCTGCTGTCACATTAGATTGTTTGTTGGATTGTGTCCGTCCTCTAAAAAAGAACGTGCTAGAATTTTCATCCTTAATATTATGTGCTGGAGAACAATTCAGTGCACTGTACACAGCTGTTCTGTTTGATTATTCAGATAAATCTAAAGTTTTGACCATTCTTTAGGATGGGTCATTTCATATCAAAGTCTTGGAGCGAGGTATGGATGTTTGATATGTAAATATTTAAGATTATGCGGTATGTATGAAAAATTTTCAAGATTATATTAAATGAAAGGAAAATAGAGCCGAGTTAGCACACTTATTATTCGGGTCCTAATTAGTTTAAGAAAATGTTCTTTTGGGAGCTGATTTGCTAGCTGTGATTCAAATGTTATTCAGATTGTTCTCTCTTGTTAGTTCTTGGACCCTTGGGTGGTGTTTGATAGCACATTTGAATAGAATTTATCATCAAATTTATGAAATCAAATCAAAGGCATGAATACAAGGGTTCTACATATTTACAAATTTATAACTTTAAGTCGCGAAACTTTGCCTTCGATTGGACTTATTCATTTGGGGCGACGGTGCGGTGGCGTTTTCAAAATGCACCATAATCTTGTCTGTTTGGTTAAACTGCATTTTAACAACTTTTCAAAAAAATGTGTTTTCAGACCGTTGAAATTATCATTTTCACATCAGACCTAGCTACGTGCGGTGGTAGCTTTCTAGCTGCAATTTGTCTTTTTCAAAAAAAAAAAAATTGTAATAGTCACCACAGTTTTTTGAACAACTGATTATTTTTTAACAGCTTCACAATTATTTTTTAATAAGTTGCAGCTGCAACAACTAAAGCCACGAGGAGGATGAATACAATGAATTTATGATTTTTAAATTTACTAAATCCTAATAATGCTAAATCCTACTTGCAGCCAACCACCCCTCGGAGAAATTTAAGCATTTCAAAAGCTCTATCTTTTGGGACAATTAAAAGATGCCATATTCAAAGAATTTATTCTAACATGCAATCTTACTTTTGAGGGTATTTGGAAGCAACTAACATTTAATTCAAGTAATATTTATTCAAAAAAAAAATTTGGATGATTTATTAAATTTTATGTGACTTAAGTTTTGAAATCTGTATTATATGATATGATCGAGTTAAATTCAATTAAATTCATATAAGCTGTTAAGCTACTTGTTTCAAAATTTAATGATTTAATCTGTATTATATGATATGATCGAGTTAAATTCAATCAAATTCATATAAGCTGTTAGGCTACTTGTTTCAAGTATGGCCGGATCATCTTATTATAATTTTTTTGCTTGTATCAAATTGATACTAATTACTTGGTAATTCATTAAGATAAATAAATAATAAATTATATTTAGATAATTTATTTCAAAACATAAATTTAATTTAATTAACGTATGATAAAAATATTTAATTAGGCAATATTAATTATTAATTAAAATATATTAAGCAAATTTATTTGATCAAATATTATTTTTTTTCTTAGTAATACTTTTTATGGAGTCCGCTTAAGTTAATTAAATTATGAGTAGTTAATTAAACATGATCAAACTATTTCACAAATAATATTAATTTGTTTGAATTAGTATCTTTTTAGTCAACTTTATCAACTATTAAAATATTTTTTTGTTTTTATTGACATATCTTTTTAATTCACACTAAATATAGGATCAAATATGAAACTGAATGAAAAGAGGTTCACACCTCAAGGACTGAACTAGCGTAGAATCCAATGATACAATAGTTATTAAAATTATTTAAATTTGACTTGATTAACATAATAATGATACAATTATTATGAGAAAAAAATTTTATAAAAAATAGAATTGTATTATAAAACATAAAATATATATAAAAATAAACACCATTATTTTAAATTAAAACAACTTCAATATTTAAATGACTGGCCTCGTATTTTTAACCATAAGAAGAATACAAATATTCTTTTGAAATATTTTATTTTGTTTTTAGTTATTCAAAATTTGATGAACTAAAAGTGAAATGTAAATGAAAAAAATATCAAGATCATTTAAATAAATGAAATGCAAGTAACACAAGTTGATAGCAAAATACAAAATAGATTGAAGATGTACAATCAAAATTCAACATAAAAGTTCTAAAAAATTATAGAACAACATATTCATGATTTAATCATACACTATAAGTGTATGGATTCAACCATAAACATAGATCTAGACATAAAACAATCACAAGTAGACAACTATATCTAAAGATTATTTTCAAAATTTGCATCTCAGTGTTGCCTCCCTAAATATTTCTTAGTCTACACATCCAAAAATTTTATTTTTAGTTCCAACATTGTCAGTCATCTTCATCTAGAATAAAATATATAAAACAATTTATCATGTTACCGAAATCATATGTTTAAATATCATTAAAACTTTGTTGTGAATTTCACTATTACATGTTATGTTAGGAACTTGAGTGGTTGAAGTTACATTATCTACATAGATTATTTTCTTTGAACCATCATAAACAAGTTCAGGTGTTGGTTCAATATCAACTATCCAAAACTTTATCATCTGGATGCTTATGTAGTACAATGGATCTCTTTTTTTTCTTAGGTATAACTTACAAAAATAAAAAATGATTTTATTTTGAATATTTTGATCATAAATAATCATCATAGCTAGTAAGTTGAAGTATTAAAATACAAAAGAAAAATATACCAATATCTCAAATTAAGTTTTATAAAACATACACAGTCTCATTGAACTGTTGATACTCCATATGATTTCTTTTCTTTTATTAAATTTAAAGCATTAGAATCAAATATCTTTCAACATTCATCTAAATATACTCAATTATTCATTAATTTAAAAAACATGAAAATACATCATAATTATAATAAAATAGATTATAAGAAAATAACATATTGCATTCCTTTATACATATTGAGAGCAATCAACAATCCACAATTTTCAAAATTCTTCAAAAAAAAATCTTAATTCATTGCAACTTTAGGTTTTTTTTTTTTAAGTTTTTCCCACACACACATCCTCCGCATATATAAGGCCTTAAACCTAGGATCTTTTGGTTGGAAGACAAAATTGTAAACCATTAGGCTAAGAATTCTTGTATTCATTGCAAGTTTACGTTTACTACACGATGTTATGGTGAAGAAGGCTTATGGAGCATGAAAGATGTGCGTCGACTATACTGATCTTAACAATGCTTATCCAAAAGAAAATTTTTATCTTCTCGCATCGATCAATTGGTTAATGTTACATCTGATCTTCAAATGCTCAGCTTCATGGATATTTATTTTGGTTATAACCAGATAAAGATAGAAAATGTTTATGAGAAAGCTACTTCATTTCAGACAGATAAAGGTCTGTACTGCTACATACTGATGTCATTCGACCTAAAAAACATCGGAGCAATGTATTATTGTTTCATGAACAAGGTTTTTTAAAACCTCATCGGGCATACCATGGAGGTATATATCCATGACATGTTAGTCAAGAGTTTGGAAATCTCTCAAAATATTCCTGACTTAGAAAAATATTTTCATCTTTTGTGGGAGTATAACATATGTCAAACTCATCCAAAGGTACCTTTAGAGTCATGTTAGACAAGTTTCTCGGATATATGATCACACACCGTGAAATTGAAACAAATCCTGAGAAAATTAAAACACTTAAGAGGCATGATACCTCCTAAAAATATAAAAAATGCAAATATTAGATGGAATAATAGATGCACTATCTCACTTTCTAGCAAAATCAAGAGACAAATATCTCTCATTCTTCAAGATATTGAGGGGAGTTTAAAATACAAATTTTTAGTGGACAGACGAGTGTCAATTTGCTTTTGATCAGCTCAAAACATACTTGATTCGCCATCTTTGTTGTCAAAACAAGTGCAAGGCAAGATATTGTATCACTATCTTGCGGTGTCTTTGTATGCAATGGGTTTAGTCATGATCAGGGAGGAGCAAAAAACTTTAACAACGGTGTACTAATAGTTTCTGACATAAAAAGCCTCTATCCGTTGACTGATAAGATGGCCCTACCACTAATATTCTTGGCATGAAAATTATCTAAATATTTTCGAGTCCATACTATTGGTGTTTACACAAATCTCCCTCAGGGGACTATTTACAAAAACTGGAGGCATCAAAGAGGCTAACGAAGTGGTCCGTAGAATGAGCGTTAGATCTCCGCTTCTTGCTGAAGCCTAATATCAAATCACAAGCTCTTTGACTTTTATGGTGGAATGTACAATTCCTACCCCAATTTAGCCAGTCATTCCCCTTTTAAATTTTCCTTGTGGACATTATATTTGGAGTTGGAGTCGGAGTTTTGTTGATTTCTCTTAAACAAGATGTCTTATAGTCAAAATAAGTCTCGCCTTGGATTTTGAGGTTGGTGACATAATCATTTATACTCGTTCCCAGTTTATAGCCTCTTAGGTGGAGAGGAACTTCAATGTTCATAATCACAGCTGGAATAATATATGGCTCTGGTGAAATTGCTCCTTGCTCACTTTTAAATGCACCAGATAATTTACACAACTTGGGAGAAAAACTGTCAAGTAGATGTCATTTCTATGTTTGTCGCTTCAATAATTTGACATTTTTTATAAAAAGAGATGTATTGAAAATATACATTTTTCTAATATTCCTGGCCCTTAGGAGATACAATCTATCGAGAAAACGAATGAAGCTTTATAGATAGATCATATCATCTCCTTTGCTTCACAATGGGGCTCTTCCTGAAAACACAAATGAAGTCCTCTGAGTGAGAGGGCAAGCAACAAATTTTATCATCATAAATGATGAACTTTATAAGGGGGCTTTCACTAGGGCATACCTTAAATGCCTTATTCAATTGATGCTGACTACGCATTGCGAGAAGTTCACATTGGGATACATGGTGAGTACTTAGGAGGAAGGTCCCTCATTCTTAAGATAATGAGACAACGGTATTAATGGATAACGATGAAGCCAGATGCATTGAACTTAACCAAGAAACACAAAAATTGACAATTTCATTCTAGTTTTGGACACACATCGTTGAACTTAAATCCCTCTAGAATCCTCGACCATTCGTCCAATGGGAGATATATATCATGAGACCTTTTTTCTATAGCCACAGGGCAACAAAATTTGTGATTTTGGTTGTTGGTTACTTCACTAAATTGGCAGAGCAGAGCCCCTAAGCAAAATTACAAAAGCAAATGCCAAGTTGTTTGCCTTGAAGAGCATAATTTATTATTTTGGTATTCCTGTAAAAATTATTAATGAAAATGAAACTCAGTTCACTCGAAATGAATTTACACTTTTATGTAAGGATCTTCACATCCAACTCCAACACATGGTTGTAGCTCGTCCCCAGACGGATGATCAAACTGAGGTACCAACCATATCATACTCAAGGGGATAAAAGCTTGCTCAGAAAGGTTGGAGGGGCTAAAGAACTCCCAAATATTCTTTGAGCTTATCACACCACTTCTTGTAGACCAACCAAGGAAACACCAAACAATCTTAGTTTAAGCATGAAAATAGCTATCCTAGTTGATATTGGATTCTCAAACTTTCAGGTTCAAGATTTTAATCCTAATGTAAACGACGAGAAACTCGAACAGAATTTAGATATTATTCTAGAAATTTATGAATTGGTCATTCTCAAAGCTGCTTTGTACAACCAAAAAGCAGCTTGTTAATTTAACAGAAGAATGAAATCTTGACCAATATCCATTGGTGACTTGGTCTTTCTTGTGAAGCCTTGAGGCCACTAGAGAAAGACCCTCAACTCAATAAACATTCACCCTTTTGGGAGAGGTTGTATGTGGTCACATCAAACCAAAAACATTCAATCTAAAGGACATGTATGGGAGGACACTTCCTCGAACTTGGAACGTGAAGAATCTCACATATATTATCAGTGATCAACACATTCGTGATACTTTAGCTACTATTTTGTCTTCATTGGTGTTCAACCACCACTTCATATATGTGGTGGATTTTTCATGTTTATTTTAATTTTCTCTCAAAGTTTGATGTAATTTAGATTGCTTAAGTAATAGAGTTGTATTTTCTCTTGTACATACAAAACTTTGTTTGAATAAAGTTATGATTACATTCTCAAAAAAATTCAAGGTTGCTTTGTAGGTTCATTTGAACGACGCCCTCACTGGGCGTTAATAAATTAAAAAAAAAGATGACAAAAAAATGTCAAATATTATTTTTGAATATGGTTACAATCATATTTCCAAAAATAGTATGTTCAATCTCAACCTACACCCCAAACTAGAAACACAACATTTTTTTTGTACCTCATTTTTGGTTTAATCAGTCTCGGTACAACTCGATTTGATTTAGATCATTACAGACTACGGTGGTCAAGCAAATTCTTTCACTAAACATCTCAGTATTTGTCAAAAATCATTGGTGGAATTCCTTTGGTGTCTTCTATTACAGGTTACGGGTTGAGCAGTTGTTCTAATTAACATTGGTTAAGTCATGCATCCTTAGCAAGGAAGTTTTTGTCCATCTTTGGTGACAAAACCTAGGACGGGTCAATATTGTTTTAGTAACTCAAAAAAATTTTTGGTAATAAAGTGAGCACAAAAAATAAAGTGACATTTATCAAGTGCAATATGAATTCAAACGTATGCACAATCATAAAGTAAGCACACGAAGAGCTTTAAAAACAAACACATTGACAAAATGTGTAAAAATTACATCAAGCAAAGAAAAAGGTAAAAGTACCGACACACTGTCACGAAGTGCAAAGGAAAAGCTACCAATACAAACATACAAATACAAAATCAAAATCCACTACAATATTCTCCTCATCAGGGATACGCTATGGCAAGCCACTCTCCACTTTTTCATCTTTTGAGCAAGAGAGGGATCTTCACATATATATATATATATATACATATATAAATATTTATATATGTATGTATGTATGTATGTATGTATGTGAAGATCCCTTGTATATATATATATATATATATATTAAATTAATTAATTAAAAAATATTAAAACTCATCTATTATCATCTCGGTCGAAAGCTCTAACAAGCACGCGCGCCTCCTTTCTCCTCTTCCTTTGCACGCCAGACTCGACTCATACCCACACACAGTAGCCTTCTCATTTTCTTTCTCTACATGTGAGCACACTGAGTCTCTTCTCCTCTATTAGGGCTAGAGATCTTCTTACCTTGCTCGCACTTAATATTGCCTCCTCCTCCTTCCTTCAATTAGGACACTGCGTCGCCTTCTCTTTCGGCTATGCAAATGTTGAAATCTCCCATGGATGCAATTGATGACAGACTTCTTCTTCTTCTTCTTCTTCTTTTGTCTTCTTCCTTCTCTTGATCACTCTAATCCCTCCCTCGCTCTTCGTTGGTTTGAAAAGGACACACACAACTCTTAAGCCCAACCACTAATGTTGTTTAACCCACACTATAGATTCAGTTAAAATTATTTATTTATTTATTTAAAAGTTCAGTTATTATAGATATGCTCAAATTTTGATACATTTATCCTACTTGTGCATTTTGTTAGAAACGGTGGAGTCCGATCCACTATGCTTGGACAATTACTTTGCTTTGGAGAGTCACACCTCTTCACAAATAACTACTCTCACCTTCCTCTTTTTCTTTTGTGAAGTGAAATTGTGAAGTGAAACATCTCTTCGCTCTCTCATGTTCGTGATAAAAGCTTCGGATGACTCTCCTTAGGTTTAGCAGTCACGCTTTGAGTTCTTATTCGGTTTCCTCGAGATAGATGAAGGTTTCTTCGGGGCAGAGGAAGAGAAGTGCAAGAAGGAGCAGTTCCTTACGGCAGAAGGAAGAAGAAGAAGATTGTTATCCCTAGGCTTCTTCTTGGTGTCTTGTGGCAAAAGAGAAATTGGGTCTATTTCTCTTGTAAGTTTATCTCATTCGGTGTATTTTGGTATAGAGTTTTCTTCGGCGTATCTCGGTATATAGAGAGAAGAACAGAGAGAGAAGAAGAGAGAGAGCAACGAAGAGTGAGAGATTCCTCTTGTAAGTCGAGGTGATCGACTGGTGTAAATTCCTCAAGTAGTAAAATCATCTGCAACTCCGTGGACGTAGGCAATTTGTCGACCCACGTAAATCTGTGTGTTCCGCTGTGTTGTTCTTTTCTGGTGTGATTTTTCTCGTTCTATTTTTCACTCCGTCGATCGTTCTCATGTTTGATTTATATATATACCACATCAACTAGGATATCTATAGATCTCGCAACAACAACACATTTGATGCTCATTTAGTATAAGAAACCTGAAATGCAACTTTTACTTATAGGAAGACGTTGCTCATGAGACTAATACAGGAAAAATATACAAGGCTAATCACCAAGACAAGTTTGGAGACCTGTTCTTGTTGTGAGACCAGGATTCCAGGTAAAATAATTGTATTCTTATTGATGTTATCTACATTTGGATTGTGCATTTTTTGTTATAAATTTTCTTCTTGTTACTATCTAATCAGAATATAAACTCAGTGAAGGGGCAGAAAGAGTACTTGGTTTACTGCATGAAAAATTCCATTATAATTTTTCTTCTTCTTACACCTCTCTGCTGCTGTAATGATTCATTAGTTAATGTTCTACATAAAATTATCGGCTATCAAAGTGAAGCTGTGAAATTGATCGATTATTAACTTCTCCTCTGCTTTTCTTCCTCCTACTACTACTTGCTTCTCAGCTTGAGTTTAATAATTAACAGAAATAAGCCACACTCTCCAAACAAAGAGAATAAATACAAATAGAGATTCAAAGATATGTTTTCTAATGAAAGAGGAAAAAAACCAAAGAAACTTGTGAATTTGACGACTACATTACCAATCTTTTGCTGAAGTATTAATATTACAATGTTGATCAAATTGCAACTTGATGAGTGATGGAATGGTCATATATTCGGTTAAAGACAGCCTTTCGCATGAACTGCTACAAAAAATTGAACCAAAAACGTAAGAGGTAATCTGAACAGTACTATATATCAAGCTTTGTGATTGGGCCAATTGTATCAAAATAATTGTAGTGTGACGTCGTTCCAAATAATCACTAGAAAACATCATTATTCATAATCAGAGAAACAGCAGAGAATACCAATCCTGTATCAAAGTGGAAGAACAGAGCTGCTCCGAGCCCGCCCACATCTCGAGAAGAAGAGAATTCTCCCAGTCCCAGAAGTAGATCCTCCTTCAATTTCTGCTAAACACTTTTGCAGGCAATCCCCTTTAGGACTGCAACGCTGTTTACCCTTCTTCTCATTACCATTTTCCTCATCGGAACAATAGCATTTCCTGCTCCTTCTTCTCGTCCTGACAGATCTCTTCTTTGTCTAAACTGAGAAATAAGTCACGTCCCGGCAGCGAATGAAATGAGTTCGACTGACACAGCCGCTGCAGCCTATTTCCAGGCAAATGACTCCCATCCCGAAGGATGGAATTCTCGGGGCCGTCCAGAGAGGAATCAGCAACATTATCAACTCCTATTTCTCTTCCCCTATTATCTTCCGAGCTCCCCGAAACCCTTCGATCGCTAATCAGAGCATTACCATCTGGATACATGGAGGCCAAAACCTCACTTCCCGAATCGGAGGAGACGATGACGTGTGCGCGGCAGAGAGGACAACTGATATGGGCCCGCAGCCACGTATCGATGCAGGGAACGTGGAAGGCGTGACCGCATGCTGGAAGAAGGCGAACGAGCTCGCCGTCGCGAAACTCGGCAAGACACACGGAGCAATCGGCGGTGCTGCCGACGCCATTGATGTACGGCTTCACCGAAATGGAGTTGATAGTGGACTCATCGAGTCCGACGGTTCGAATGCGCCAAAAGGGGTAATCTGCCTCGATACCGTCCTGCTCTGAGGGGAGGTTGGCTGCGGTGGCAACGTTGCCGGAGCGGCGCCGGCGAGCGAGGACCGTGTAGTAGGTGAGGACGAGGAAGAGCACTGCGGCGACCACGCAGACAGCGGCGATGATGGTGTTGGCGAAGATATGGTGGCTGAAGGAGGTCGGCTGGGAAGGAGGTTGGAATGAGGAGGAGCAGTTGTGGATGCAATCATTACCGTTGATTGTGTTAATTGAGAGCATCCAACGGCGGAGAGCCATTGGGGAAGGTGCTTCGGGGACGGCTTTGCGTAGAATGCAGAAGCTGATAGGGATAAGAGGGGCAGTCGCTATAGGCATTCGGCTTTGCATTAACGTTGCGAGACATGTGGCACAGCTTTATGACGTGGCAGGGAATAGTTGGTGGTGGGTTTGTGGGCAGGTGTGAAGCCAATGGCCCCGCACTGCCGTGCCGTGGAGAATGAGTGACCTGCAGGCTCCTGGTAGAAAAATTATGTAAAGATGTGCCGTGGGTGAAATTTGATAATTTTAATTTTGTGTGTATGTAAAGCTAATTTTGGTGAAAAAAATAGTAATTATTATGAAATTTTGTGTTAATATTCAGAAAAAAAAAATCGTAATTATTATGAAATTTTGTGTTAATATTCATATGCATTAAATTTTATTTATAATTGATGTGTGAGTGAATTTGTGGTGTTGATGCTATACAATAGAAATGATGGGTAGGAACATTAGAAAATATTTTTACGTTTACGTGAAAAACCCGAAAAAGAAAAAATCTCGTGGATTGGCTCAGTTAAAGTGATCCACTATAAATTGGTTACTACATATATAGCTCGTTATCTCACAGGTGGGAAAATGTTACACAGTCTCCCGAGCTACAACACCGGGGCAAAGATGAATTTGTCGTATCATGAATGAGAGTAATAGTCAAAGTTTTAATGCACCTTCTTCGGGGGTCTGACGACATCCATGATGATGTGCCGCTTTTGTAAGTTGTTTTGTACGGTGCTTCGTTACAAGAAGTGGCGGTGATCCATGATAACCATTAGCTGCTGACGAATGGTGGTTGATGATGATTGAAAGCTGCAGGAGTAGAAGACGTTCGTCGGATCGTCGGTGCAGAAGTGATACTAAACATTAGCTTCTTCTCTAAGATTCAATTCCATTCAAGTTTCAACTCCAAGTCCCCTCTTCAAATGGGGGTGAGACTCTATTCTCATCGACAATTAAAGAATGAATTTGAATCACTTTGGTCGGATTACCCAGAGATATTTCCTTGATCAAACGATATTTGATAGACATTTGAGTGTCTTAGCTAGGTCATAATTAAGGGATCTTGAGCTTATTAGATTTTTCATGCATAGCTCCTCGATTAAACTATAAGATTTCCAGATTCGACATACGTTTGAGCTTCCAAATATGCCCTGAAAAGTTTCAAAATGTAATTTAATAGCTTAATTGAGGTTTCATTTGGTTTGAACTCGACCAATTTTTGTACAGTTGTTCGTATCATCGAACCGGTCAATCTGATTTTAAGTTTATTGAAATCGGTGTTCTGAATGACTTTTAATTGAAGCTTGCATGTTTCATACTTAAAAGATCATTTTGAGATCTATTTCATGTTTTAAAATTCGGGCTAGATGATGGATTTGTGAATAACGTATCAGTAATGATTGAATTAAATTAATTAAATATATTATTCAGTGAATGAAATATTTGAAGCAACTTTCTCATTACATTTCTTTTTAGAAAATCATCATTGTGTCTCATTTGGCATGACTACTTTCTTCTTTTTTTTTTTAAATGTGATAAATCATTTTTTTATAATCAGACCTACTAAAATGTAATATATACATAATACAGGTAGGGTATAAGAGAATTATTCATTAATTTTTTATCACCGAATCGAACTTACCTGCCGAAAATGGCTGAATCGAGCCCACCAGCCAAAGTGACTGAATTGAGCCAATATGCAGAAGTGGTCATATCACGTTCTTATCTTCTTCAAAAGGGCAGTCCAACTCATCCTTGCAAGGACAACTATCAGATGAAGTCATCATTACTAATAAGGACATCCTTCAATCCTTGATTAAAAATGTTACTTGACTCTTGTAACTCATTCCTTTTACCTAAGGATCAATGATAATCACTTCATGAGCAATATTTGACATCGGCCGACAACACTTGATATGTACACCACAAATTTTTCATCAAGACACTGGTTGTATCGCGTTCTCATCTTCTTCAAAAGGGCGGTCTAACTCATCTATGCAATGACGACTATCGGAAGAAGTTGCCATTATTAAAAAGGACATCCTTCAATCCTTTATTAAAGATGTTACATGACATTTGTAACTCATTCCTTTTACCTAAGGATTAGGGGCAATATCTGGCATTGGCCGACAACACCTGACATGTATGCCACAATCTTTGATATAGACACTATAAAAATACGGCACTGGAAATAAACTAAACTATAGGTGAATTGTCAGACCAATTTCAAATATTATTTTATTTTATGTTGACCTGTAAGATCTCAAATCCTTGACTTAGATCATAGTTTCTTTGAAGGATATTTAGATTATAATTTTCTTTTTTAAATGAGCTATGATTGTTCTTAATTGAAGTTTTAATATTTAGTTACAACATCAATAATATTCATATATGCTTGTTTTCTTTATTCAACATTTATTATAAGCATTTTCTATGCACTAATAAAATTATTTATTTGATAATATTCTTTGTCACCATGAGATATAATTAAAAATAATCCTTTATTTTTCTCTGAAATCTCAAACCCATAGAATTAAATTAAATTATGATAAATGCATCAAATAATTATAAATTTGATTTAACCAATATTATTTATATGGATTTTCTTAGTTTTATAAAATATACTAGTTATTAACAACTAACCTTCAATTACAATCTAGTGACTCTCATTCAAAGCTAATAGTTGGTTGTTTCAAAATCCACACAATTACCTCACTTTCTATTGCATTCTAATGTGTCTCCATTGAAACTTTGATACAACCACCCTTACGTTGCATATGATTCCTTCAAAAGTACCCCTACCATAATATCACCCGTGCTTTATTATTGCCACCACCAAGTTTGTATTATAATTTTGCTTGTAACATAATTATCTCTTTTAAGACCAATGTCTTATCCTTGCCATTTTATAGTTATCACCATCTTCACGCCAACATTATGACCTTTCTTTTGCCACAACCATCTTCTTTAAGAATTATATCACAACTTTCTTTGCACCATTTTCATCTTCATTAAGATCCACAACATAACCTTGCTTACTCCATAATATCTCTTTCAAGGTTTATATTATAATTTCTTATATATGTAACGTTTTCCACCACTAAACATGCATCATAGCCGTCTTTTTAGCAGTCACGCGTACCCTCACATACATTGTAGTCATCACTTCCACTAGTTTTGCACGTGCGAGCTTATTTTGATTTACAACTATCTCCTTCAATACCTATTCTATAACCCCATTTGCAATCCATTTGTCTTCTTGAAGATATGATCTATAATGTCTATTATGCTGCAATTGTCTTCTGCGAGATATGACCTGAATGTCCTCTCATGCAATACAGTATAGTCTCTTACATTATAGCCATTGCCACCACAAATCTGCACTATAACAGCACTTGAATTACAAATATCCCTCTCAAGACATTCAGAACAATTGCAAGTTATAGACCATATCAATCAATGGAAGAACTACGTCTTATCTCTGTAACAGCTCTTAGCCATCACTTATTTTAACCATCGTTATTCATGTTTACTTCACATGTTACCTTCCATGCCATTATTATGATGATTGGCCGACATTTCCTCGGAATAAGCCATATAGAATCGGCATAAAATAACAATCTCTATAAATGAATATCAAACTTGAGGAAAATTTACATGGATGCCACATAATTCTTATATGTTTAGATATTTAACACCCAAAATTTGATATTTACACTTATAATATTTTGGTGTCATAAATATATTTTAATTTTAAAAAAAAGATCATATTTTTTTATGTGATGTCGATGATTTATGTGATATGCATGTAAATATGGATGATTACATGTTAGATATGTAAATTCATAAGAATTGTGTGGTATGCATGTAATTGTTATATAATGAATAACTTAGACTCCCTTTGAAGGGGAAAATATTTGCGTACATAAGACGCATGCAACGATGCGTATGTCCAGGGTTTATTCAAGGGGTACAGGAGGGTTATATCAGGTTTATACCTCTCTATAACCCCCATGTAACATCTTTGTAAATTACATGTAACCTACAAATGAGTTTACAAATGAGTTCCAGTTCCGCACTTCTGTAGTTTCATGAGTACAAATAAGTTACATGGATGTTACAAGGGAATTACACGGAGGTTACAGAGGGGTATAACCCGGATATAACCCCCCTGTACCCCCTAAATAATCCCGAAATAATCTCTGATGTACGCAGCGCTGCGTATATCTTATGTACGCAAATATTTTCCGAAGGAGCTTCTCTTCGTAGAATTTTTTGTGTTTTTTTCCTAAGAAGCGTTCAGAGATGTTTCCAAATGAATATTTTCCTGGTGCAATGTTTATTGCATTTGAACGGAGCAAGATAGTCATTCTCAGATGAAGCCTTAAAATTTCGTTCTAATGTTAGCAACATAAATGAACTTAGGGGTGTAAATGGTGCAATGTTTATTGCATTTGAACGGAGCAAGATAGTTATTCTCAGATGAAGCCTTAAAATTTCGTTCTAACGTTAGCAACATAAATGAACTTAGGGGTGTAAATGAGTTGAGTCGAGCTCGGGCAAACCCCGGCTTAAACTTGAGCTTGATTTATTTTATATAACTCGAACTTAAGTTTACAAGTTCGAGCTGGCTCACGAGCCAGCTTACTTAACATAAAAGAGAGAAAATAGTATTAATTCAATGTAGTGTTATAATAAAATGACAAATAGAATGAGCAATAAGGAGAAAAGTACTACGAAATCATTTAATATAAATTGCAAAATACTATTTTTAAAAATTCTTAATACTTTTAAATATAAAATATTCAAATTAAATATATGGAGTACATTTTATATTCATATTTTTTTAAACGAACCGGCTAATATGCCAATGAGTCAAGTCAGGGCTAGCTTGAGCTTGACTTGTTAGCTCATCAAGCTCAGTTCATGAGCTGATTATAGAGCCAGGCTCGAGCCTGCTCAGGAGATTACTTTGACTCACTTAGGCTCTGTTTGGCGCAGCTGCAGCTTCTCAGCTTTTCAGCTGCAGCTGCGCTGCCCCCGGGGTTTATGAAAAAAAGACCATACTACCCCTATTTGGTAAAATTGTTTAAAAGAATAGTATAACAACCATCTGTTTATGAATAAAAAACTTTGTATTTACATATCTAACACATAAACTGAAAAAAAAGATTCATATGCAACACAATCTTATGTATTTACATATCTAACACATAAACTGAAAAAAAAGATTCATATGCAACACAATCTTATGTATTTACATATCTAACACATAAACTTTGAAGTTTTATGAATATTTGCATAGCTCCCAAAGATACAATACATGAACTACAAATATTTAATGCTTATACAAATATTTACATATCTAACACATAAACTTTGAAGTTTTGGCTATTAAACTTTGAAGTATCAACCATTTCTTTTTCCAGACACCAAAAGTCCTCTCAATTACACCACGTAGCGATGAATGTCGTTTATTAAACATTTCCTTTCTTCCTCGTGTGACGTTACTTGCACGAGCGAAGTCTGGTATGTGATATCTCGTATCAGGAAATGGCTTTAAATACCCTCGTTGCAATGGGTAACCAGCATCAACCAAGTAATACTTACCTAATAAATAGAGCAATTAGTACGAAAATTCAAGTTATTTTAGGGATCCTAAATAATAATTGCCTAATAAATTGAACAATTCGTATGAGTTCGATCCCGAG
>NW_018165200.1:398321-398673 GCF_001263595.1 Phalaenopsis equestris | reverse complement strand
TTTTAAAACCTCGATTGTAATGTGCGCTGCCCCCCCACCCAGCCATAACAAAAGTGAAACACATGTAAAGTCGCAGACGGCCATGATATTTTGGGTAGGGCTACCAAAACGGCCGATAAATGCCACATTATCAATATTTGGGATACGTGCGTCAACATGTGTTCCATCAATCGCGCCAATGCAGTCCTGATGAGTAAATGTTAGATTTGACATATCATTGCTTGCCCTTACAGAATTAACTATAATGAATCCGAGATAATACCTTGAAAAAGGGCATATATCGTGCATCACGTGCTATCTCAATCGGTATCTGCTCAAACTTATAATCTGAGGGTCTGATGACATGAGAGGA
>NW_018165200.1:396766-397326 GCF_001263595.1 Phalaenopsis equestris | reverse complement strand
ATAACAAAATAGAAAGTTACAAAATAAAAAAAGTTTATAAACAAAGCTCACCGCAAGTCTTTCAGCCCACCATTCCTCTGGTGCATCAACTGTTCGCTTTAATGGATCTCAACCAAGATCGGTAGAACCCTTTTTCAATTCCTTCCATATTTTCCATTCCTTCTTCATTTGGTCCCACTTGTTTTTCATTTGTAACCTGTCATATTCCCTGCCTGTACATTCCTTGAAATTTTTTATAATGTTATGCCACCCTTCTTTATTGAAATGGATCGTTGGTCGATTTCCCCGTTCAATCTCTTTAATACAAAGATCGCAAAATATTATTTTCGTATCTTTTTTCCCACAATGCGGGTATAGCAACCTCTTTAGGCTTACTTTCCATGTTATTACTATAACAAAACACAGTCATGGAACACAACATTAAAATCAATTAGAAAGTAGAATAAAGTAAAGTTTAGGTGTTAGATATTTAGGGAATACACAGTAAATAAATATTTAGAGAATACACAGTTATAAAATACTAGAGGTGCCGTTATCTTTATTGGAGAGATTAAAGAACC
>NW_018165200.1:371954-395485 GCF_001263595.1 Phalaenopsis equestris | reverse complement strand
GGCTGCGTGGAGGAGGCTGCGCCGTGGGCTTTTTCGCGTGCGGGTGTGCGGGAGGGCGGGACGAGGCGGGAAGAAGATCGCGGGCATTTTCGCGAGGGCAAAACAAGCCTTTTTCAGGCTGCGAAGCTGCGCCGTGGGTAGCAGATGGCTTTCCGCTTCTCTTCCGTTTTAGCTTTCAATTGCCGCGAAGTTACGAGCCAAACGTCAAATTATCGCAATTTAGGGCCGCGAAGCCGCAAAAAAGCGGCCCCAAACGGAGCCTTACACCCCAAAACCGGCCTAGGCAACTCGGTATTGAGAAAACCGATCCGGATTACGAGACTAAACAAGGTTTACATTAGCAAAACCGTTCTCTATCACAAAATCTGCAGTTTATGGCATATGGCTATTTCGAGCTGCACCCATGGCGCTTTCTCTCGTCCGTCATCTCCCACTCTCTGCTCCAACACTCCTCTTTCTTCCGTCGTCAAAATCCTATCAACTGAATCCCCTCTTCACTTCCTCCTCCTCCTCCTCCTCCTCTTCATTGCTCCCCTTCTTTCACCAACGAAATAAAGCAACCCTCATCCAGCGGCAATGCACTCCTCTCGCTTCTTCTCCGGTCGGAAGCTCGGCCGCGTTGGTATCTGAACAAGAAGCAGAGGAATCCGAAGATAGACCTGCAGCGCCTAGGAGGAGGCTAATTGCGCAGAACATACCCTGGACCTGCACCGCCGAGGAGATCAAGAGCCTCTTTGAAAGGCACGGGACTGTGGTAGATGTTGAGGTTTGCTTCTCGCTTTCTCCTCCTTTCCGTAAATTGGATTGATGAATTTCTTTCTATTGGCTGCTCTATTTAGCTGGCTGTTTTGGATTCTTTAGTTTTTTGTTTCTTCAGGCAAATAGATGCGTTTGATTTATTAGCCTGCTTCCTAAACTTTAGGGCTTTCTATCGGCACATTTCTCGGTTTAGGCAATTGTTGATTTTTCTCTATATTTCTGCCAACGTGCGAAACTACTTTGACGAATCCAAGCTTGATTCTTGCAATATGTTTCTTACGCTTAAGAACTTATAAAATTAGATGTTGTCCAAATATTATGAAACTCCTTAAGGATGACAGTTAGGAGTACTATCAAGACCTGAAAAGAAGAGAATTGCAATACAATTTGCAATCCAAAAGGCTACTAAAATTATCATCGTTGGAAGACCTTGAGGAAGAGTGGGTGTTAGCCCTGAAATTGAAGAGAAGATCTCTGTAATCAAATTGTTTCAGACATCATGAATTGCTTTATAAAGCTATCAGAAAAATGGTGATAAAAGAAAGGAAGAAAACAGCAACTTTATTAATTCCTAAAAAATACCGAGTATAGGATACCAATAAATATACAGTGGACATAAAACATAGTATATATATATATATATTGAATTTCCAGAAACGAAAGATACAGTGAAGGAAAGTTTTCTTTTCAAAATTAAAGGAAAGCTTTTTAATTAAATTGATTTAAATTAAATTAAGCAAATTTAATTAAAAATTTCCTTTGCTGGATAAGGAGAGGAAATAAATGAAATATTTATTTTTTTCTTGGAGACGGAGATGAAATTTTTTGTTTTGTTAGAAGATTTTGAAGGATTTTTTTTTTCAAATTTTTTCTTTCCTCTTTACAAAAAAAAAAAAAAGTTCTAAAGATTTTTGCAGAGAAATTTGCAAAAAATTTTTTGTTGCAGAATTTTGTTGCAGGAGTTAATTTTCAGATGACATTTTCTAGTGCAAAATTCAAGGTGGTGAAGTTCGACAAAACTGATAACTTCGGATTGTGATAAACCAGGGTGAAAGATCTATTGGCTCAACAGAAAATCTTGAAAGCTTTGCGGGCAATAAAACCTGATGCCATGGAGGATGAAGATTGAGAAGAATTGCAGCAGCGAGCGGCAGCGACAATACGACTATGCATAACAGATGAGGTTATGTATCACGTGATGAATCTGAAATCTCCAGGAGAAATTTGTAAGAAATTGGAAACTCAGTTTATGGCAAAATCTCTGACAAACAAGTTGTATCTGAAACAAAAGTTGTATGGGCTGAAGATGCAGGAAGGTTCTGATCTGGCACAGCATGTGAATGGCTTCAATCAAATAATCACTGATTTATCACGGCTTGATGTGAGTATTGAGGATGAAGATCGAGCGATGATTTTGTTTTGTTCGTTGCTCTCTTCCTATGAACACCTGGTGACTACTCTGACATATGGGAAATAAACTATCAAAGTGGATGAGATTACTGCAACATTGTTGGCTCACAACCAGCGGAAATAGAATGCAGGGGAAAACTCTCAAGGTGACAGTTTATATGTGAAGAGTAAGCAGGTACGCGAAAGGAAGAAAAGAAAGAGAAGGAGAAAGAGAAGGAGAGATCTGGAAGGCGAAATTCTAGATCAAAGTCTAGAGGCAAAAAGGAAATTCATTGCTACAAGTGCAAGGAGCCAGCTCATATGAAGAAATATTGTCCAAAACTGAAGAAGCAGACTGAGGAGAAAGATGATATTTCATCGAAGTCTGTATGTGACAATTCAGATTGCAGTGATGACGATATGTTTTCAGTTTCATCAACTTAGTTCATAGATGCATGGATTCTTGATTCAGGATGCTCTTATTACATAACACATAACATAGAGTGGTTTACTTCATACATGTCAACTGATTATGACTTAGTTTATTTAAGTGATGATAGATGTTGCAATATTGTTGGTATTGAAGATGTCAAGATTAAGATGTATGATGACACAGTTAGAACATTATGTGATGTCAGACATATTCCAGTTCTAAAGAAGAGTTTGATTTCCTTGGGCACTTTACATAGAAATGGTTTCATTCCTAAGGCATATGAGGATAAAGAAACCATCAGAATTGTTAAGGGCGCACTGACGGTGATGAAAGGAAAGTTAATTGCAGGCAATATCTACAAACTATTGGGGAGTACAGTTGTAGGTGGAGTTCATTCTGTTGAGTCAGATAATGACAACACAAAACTATGACATATGCGTCTGGGTCATCTCAGTGAACGTGAGATGACAGAATTGCATAGAAGAATTCTGTTGTATGGAGTTAAAAGCTGCAAGCTCGATCTTTGTAAGTTTTGTATTCTTGGAAAACAGACTAGAACCAATTTTATGACCGGAAAACATAAAACTGAAAAGATTCTTGATTACGTGCATTCTGATGTATGGGGCCCTACTAGGGAGTTGTCATTGGATGGATCTCAGTACTTCGTTACCTTTATTGATGATTTCTCCAGGAAAATTTGGTTGTATTTCTTGAAGCAAAAATCTGAAATATTCTCTAAATTTAAGATATGGAAAACTGAGATGGAGAACCAAACTGGTAGAAATATCATGTATTTGAGGTCTAATAATGACACAGAGTACACAGATTCACAGTTTCAGAAGTTCTGTGAGGAGCATGTGATTCAGAGACATTTTTCATTGCGGAAGACACCACAACAGAATGATGTGGCAGAAATGATGAATATGTCCTTAACTGAAAGGGCAAGGTTCTTGAGACTGAATGCAGAGCTTCTTAAGAGTTTCTGGGCAGAGGCTGTGAATATGACATGTTATCTCATCAATAGATCACCTCGAGCATCATTAGGTAGCAAAGTCGCAGAAGAGGTATGGACAGGTAATCCAGTTAAATTTGATAATTTACGGATTTTTGGATGTCCTGCTTATGTGCATGTACCTGGAGATGAAAGATCCAAACTTGATGCAAAATCCAAAAAAGTGCATCTTTTTGGGCTACAAGAAAGGTGTGAAAGGATACAAGTTTTGGGATCCGACTGCAAAGAATATGGTGATCAGCAGAGATGCAGTTTTTTATGAGCAGTTTATGTTATAACAGAATCAAGACAAGGTGTCAGAGAAGAGTTCCAGTTCAGATGTAGTGCAGATGGATTTAAAACAGCAGTCAGTAGCTTCTGAGAGAGATGAAAGTTCAAATCCAACACCTGGTGAATCTATTCCTGATGATCTGCAGAATTATAATCTAGTCAGAGATAGATAGAGACACACCAATGTAAGCTCTCCTAGCAGATTGGGTTATGAAGAAGACTTAGTCTCAGCACTTCTCATCAGCAACAATGATCCAACCACTTTTCAAGGAGCTATCACTAGCCAGGAGAAAGAAAAATGGATGGGTGCAATGATTGAGGAGATGAAGTCTTTGCAGAAAAACCGCACTTGAGAGCTAGTTCAGCTTCCAGAGGGAAAGAAGGTTATTGGGTGCAAATGGGTCTACAAAAGGAAACCAACAGTATCAGAAAAAGAAGGGGAAAAGTTCAAGGCTCGACTTTTCGCAGCAGAAGGGACGCAGCAGAAGGGAATAGATTATGATGAAATTTTTTCTCCTGTGGTCAGACATAGTTCAATCAGGGCAATGCTTGCATTAGTAGCTATTTGAGACTTGTATTTGGAGCAGATAGATGTTAAAACTGCTTTCCTACATTGTGATTTGGAGGAGCAAATTTACATGGAGCAGCCAGAAGGGTTCGCTCGCTCAACCTGGACAAAAGCATCTGGTTTGCAGGTTAAAGAAATCGCTGTATGAGTTGAAATAGTCTCAAAGACAATGGTACAAACGGTTTGACTCCTACATGATGCAGATTGACTACATACGATGTGAGTATGATTGTTGTGTTTATATGAAGAGTCTTGATGATGGTTCTATTATTTTTTTGTTACTGTGTGTTGATGATATATTGATTGCTGCAAAGAATATGAGTGATGTTCGTGGTTTGAAAGCTTTATTGAGCCAGAAATTTGACATGAAAGACTTGGGACCTACGAAGAAGATTTTTGGAATAGAGATTGATCGAGACAGAGGCTCAAGACTGTTATGTCTATCTCAACGAGGCTATGTTGATAAATTGCTGTAAAGGTTTGAGATGAGCAATGCAAAGCCTGTGAGCACTCCTTGGACAAATCATTTTAAGTTTTCTTCAGAACAGTGTCCTAAGACTGATACAGAAATGGAAGACATGAAAAATGTTCCATATGCTAGTGCAGTTGGCAGCTTGATGTATGCTATGGTATGTACTCGTCCTGATTTGACTCATGCTGTTAGTCAAGTCTGCAAATACATGGCTAAACCTGGAAGACGACATTGGGAAGCAGTCAATTAGATTTTCAGGTATCTGAAGGGTACTGTAGGACATTGAATTATTTTTGGCAGTCAGAAGAATGATTCTTCAGTTGTGGGTACGTTGATTCAGACTACGCAGGTGATTTGGATGGCAGAAGGTCTACAACTGGGTATGTGTTTACTCTTGGTGGAGGACCTATATGTTGGTAATCAACAATTCAGTCTATTGTGGCATTATCTACAATTGACGCTGAGTACATGGCAGTAGCTGAAGCTGCTAAAGAAGTTTTATGGCTTGCTGGGCTAGTAAAGGAACTGGGCGTTGAGCAAGGTGGAGTTCAGTTGCATTGTGACAGTCAGAGTGCTATTTATCTAGCTAAGAACCAGGTGTACCATGCGAGAACCAAGCATATTGATGTCAGGTACCACAAGATATAAAATTGATCGCTTTTGGGGAGATACTGTTGTAGAAGGTTCATACTGATGAGAATGCAGCTGATATGTTGACTAAGCCAGTTACTATCAACAAGTTCTTGTATTGCTTGGACTTGTTGAATGTTTGCAGTTGCTAGAGAAGCATGGTGGCCCAACCCACAGTGGTGCAGGCATAACTCCCAGATATTTTTCTCCTAAGGGGCTGGATATTCGCCAAAGTGGAGATTTGTTATGGTATGACTCATATACAATATAAGGACAGACGCAATATAAGGAAAGACGCTGGATCTAAGCGGAGCAAAGCGGAAGAATCTGTCCAAATTGGGAAGTTACATGGGTTGGGGTGCGGGGGCAAAGCCCTGCAGTATGGTACAGGAGTAATGTGTTTGTACCATACCGCGGGGCTTTGCCCCCGCACCCCAACCATGTAACTTCTCAATTTGGACAGATTATTCCTCTCCGCTTCGATCCAGCGTCTGTCCCTATATGGTATATGAGTCATACCATAACACAAAGGCAACAAGGTGAAGCCAGGGACTGAGCCTACGAATGAGCGTAGAACTGTATTGGTGTGCGATGAATGGAAAATGACAGGTGAACCTAACATCTTATTCTAACTTTGATGCTGCCTGCTCGCAATGGACACTAGATATTTTGATACTCATCCTGTATAAAAACGAAGATAGATGTGTTGATGTGATGGGTTTAATGAACATGTCTGCAAGTTGGAGTGATGATTAAATATGTGAAACCAGGTAAGTAGGTTGAAGCTGAACTTTTAAATCTCGAGGTGCATTTTGGTATAATTGTGGAATTTCATTGGAAACTCCAAAGTTAAGCGCTCTTGTCCTGAAACACTTTTAGAATGGGCGACCTCTTGGGATGTTACACCAACGGAGTAAAACCGTGAGGCTACTAGGCCTAAGCGGATAATGCCTTAATGGGAGAGAGTTTGGGCTGTTACAAATGATATCAGAGCATTGCACTAGCTAGAAGATGAGAAACTAAGTGTTATACCTGTCAAAATTTTGAGAAAAATATGTTGAATTCTGAATAGTCTCGATGCTTTTTTCCTTTGCTTTCATTACATTAAATAATAATCCTACAATCTATTTTAGGTACAAAATATTCTGTATAATTTATTTTAGGTAACTTAATAATACATATTTCTAATCTAATATTCAACTAAAATGGAAATAAATCATAATAAAGATATTGGAAATATTTTAAATAAGGAAGCTTCTACTTATAGAAAACTTCTAATTTAGCTGTCTAATTTCCGTGCTTCCTAATTGACACCCCCTCAAATTGATGCTAACTGATCAAGAAACATCAATTTACTAACAAGAAACTGATAACACTGCCGGGACAAAAAAATCCTCAAGCCGTAAGTGTCGAAGTCGAAGGTGCCGAAGCCGAGAATGTTGAAGCCTCTGAGACAGCTCCTGAACCGTAACATGATTTGACCGAAGAAAAGTAAGAAATTCATTATCATTGTCGTCCAGAAATTCGAATCATACCCACAAGAAGGATCCGCTTCCAGTTACACGATCTAAATGCTATCAATCATAGCCCACAAATATGATACAGTTACACGATTCAAATGCTATCGATCATAACCTATAAGTGGGATCTGCATCCCAATCCAAATGTTACTGATCATAGCCCACAAGTAGGATCTACATCCTGTTATACGTTCTAAATGCTATTGATTCTTACTGCGACGACGATGACGATTTGTTCCATAATCTTCACGCCAAAAGTGCTAAAGTCAAGATGGCTAAGTTGTGGGTCTAGGAAGAAGTGTCGAAGCCTTCAATCCTTGAGTGCGACAAAAAAGCCGGAGTCGAAGCGGACGAAGCTGAAGCAAAAGTGCAGAAGATCAAAAGTTGATGCGAAATAGATCGCTCCTAAGAAAAAAAAAAGCAAAAGCTTCCCTTTTTTTAACCAGTGGGAAACACTTCAGATTTCATGGAAAGAATCCTTGTTCCCATAGATCGGCAACAGAGGAGAAATTAATGAGGAGAAGAAATTTGGGAAAAGAAGCTACAGAATAACGCGACATTGCAAGTTTAAGGAAACAACTTTCCTAGAAACGTCAACAGAAAGACTTAGCCATAGAATGCTTCCGCTACAAATACACTGAATACCAGAAAATTTTTTTTGTTCTCGCCTCCAAACTTGAGGAAACCAACCAAAAAGATCAAATCTTGAAAGCAAAACTCAAAGCTTTTGAAGGGAAAATAGATCGGATGACTAGAAGGTTGAGTGCGCCGTGTGAATCTTACTAGAATTCGCAAGCTCAAAATAGAGAAAACTGAGGAGGCAATGAGGAAACAGAAAACCTAAATCACTATCCAGCGAAGTAGACAAAGCCGAAAATTTAGGGTTTGCCAAAGTTTGAACGAAGGAGAGGCTTTGTCGAAATTAGTCGAGTCGAAGGAAGACAAAGTAGAACGAAGACGACGTAGGCGAAGAAATAATGAGACAAAGAGCAGAGAGCGAGAATCAAGGCAAAGAAAGAATTTCTCCCTCCCCACATGAAGGACGACGGGAAGGGAGTCTTGACGGTCCTACAATAATTATTGGCAGTTAGGGCAAAATTTTAGCTCTAATACCATGTCAAAGTTTTGAGAAAAATATGTTGAATTTTGAATAGTCTCGATGCCTTTTCCCTTGCTTTCATTCCATTAAATAATATTCTTACAATCTATTTTAGGTACAAAATATTCTGTATAATCTATTTTAGGCAACTTCTTTTAGGTAACTTAATAATACATATTCCTAATCTAAATATCCAGCTAAAAGGGAAATAAATTATAATAAAAATATTAGAAATAATTTAAATAAGAAAGCTCTTAATTATAGAAAACTCCTAATTTAGCTGCTTAATTTTCGTTCTTCCTGGTTGGCAATACCGAACAAAGTGCTATGTCATGGGAACCACCTTTTAAATTTGTAGGTGCACCACTAGAATCTTATTTGCTTGTTGGATGATTATGGGTATAGATCACTTATGAGGACATCAAGTACTTAAGTGGGGGAGATTGTGAAGCTCCTTAGGTAGATTGAAGGCAAACTCTTAAACGTCGAAGCACCTTTTGGTATAACATTGAAATTTCATCAGAAAATCCAAAGTTAAGTGTGCTTGTTCTGGAGCACTCTTAGGACGGGCGTCCTCCAGGGAAGTTACACCAACGGGGCAAAACTGTCAGGCCATTAGGCTAAAGCGGACAATACTTTGATGGGGGAGAGTTCGAGTTGTCACATAATAGTCATGAGTCTAATGAATTCATATTTCACTTTATCTCAAACAAAATGACAATCAATTTCAATGTGTTTGGTACACTCATTGAAGTTGGGATTGGTGGCGATGTGAACTACCAGTTTGTCACCAAACGGAGTGTGGTAGAAGTTAGTGTTATACAAAAGTATTGAAGTTCGAGTTGTCACATAATAGTCATGAGTCTAATGAATTCATCTTTCACTTTATCTCAGACAAAATGACAATCAATTTTAATGTGTTTGGTACACTCATTGAAGTTGGGATTGGTGGCGATGTGAACTACCAGTTTGTCACTAAAAGGAGTGTGGTAGAAGTTAGTGTTATACAAAAGTGTTGAAATTTAGAGTAATCTAGAATAAAGCGAAATTTCATTGATATAAAATGGGGCATAAATAACTTTTACATGACTCATAGAATCAGAAAACAATAATAAAGAAATAATATAAAAGGAAATATGCATCGCCTAATATCTCCAATTAATCAATTTATATTAATTATTTTAGAGATAAATGAAATAATATAAAATAGGAAAGCCTAAAATAGGAAAGGAAATCCATCGAAGGAAATAAAACTAAAATAGTAAAGAAAATAAAATTATATTAGGAAATAAATTTAACTATCATAATTTCTAATACGAAGAAATTATTTCATAATATAATTTCTGACACTCCTTAAGTTGAAACATGGTTAAAAAATCATGTTCAACTTGGATTTGAAAACATCAAACAATGGGTTAGGAATAAACTATGAGATAGAACTTGAAGTCTTCATCTCGTACTGCATTTGTCTTTGACTGCGGTTTCTGCAGTTTCTATAGGTGGGCGGAAAGCTTCTACAGATAATGCTGCAGTGGGGTTTCTAGGGATACAGATAACTGCAATTGTCTTTGACTGTAGTTCTTGCAGTGTCTGTAGGTAGGTGAAATAATCCTACAAATAATGTTGTAGAGGAGTTTGCAGAGAAGTGGACAACTAAAGTTGTTCTGCAGTGTTTGTACATAGGTAGAAGGTTCCTACAAGTAATGCGGCAAGGGAATTTGTAGGGAAGTAGACAAGCTACAGGAAAATCTCACTTCTAGTTGACTCCGGTTGTCTTTGATTGCAGTTTCTGCAATATCTGTAGGTAGGCAGAAGACTCTTACAGGAAATGCTACAGAGTAGTTGCAGAGAAGTAGATAACCAATAGGAAAAAAACTGCAGGGTATGGCCTGCAGAAAAAGGAAAAGCTCCAAGGGAGGGTCTACTGCAGTAAAGATTCTGAAGGAAAGCTTCGGAGGAAGGGCTTGCTATAGGAAAAGTTTCGGAAGAGGTTGATGCATCAATGTCATCATCATGAATTCATGATGCATCTAATCATGAAACAACTAAAGCATATGTTTGTCGCATATTAAATTTCTTAAGTCTTTCTTTCGATTCGACATGAAAGCGCTATAAGATCAGAAAAAAACCTTCCACTATGAAGAAGGAAACCAAGGGTGGCACAAAAAGAGGCATCTGCACTAAATAAACCACTGCATTGATTGCATAGAAATTTGGTCTGAGACTTTCACTGGACACTCCCCCTACTTGATAATATATCCACCCAGCGCTCTCACTACACCATCTGAGTTCCACGGATAAGCCATCACCCCCAGAGCTCGCAGCATCACAAGCCAAGGCGGTAAAGAGCGAGAGCGGCGAGGGAAGAGACGAGTTGATCACAATGGAAGCTAGAACGACGACGTTAAGCAAGGCAATTAGGAAAACAGACTGTTGGAAACCAGGAAGCTGGACTGCTGCAGGGAACGGGCGCCAAAAAACAACTAGAAGGATTTGCAGGGAAGGCGGCGGGACAAACACACATCCATGGAGAGTTGCATAGCACTCGTCGGTAGGTCTCTGAAATTCTGGAGCTCATCCTCCCTTCAATATTCAAAATAGTTGTGAGAATTTTTAGAAACCAAGCTCGATCAACAAAAAACGTAAATTATCGCAAAACAATTATTCAAATAAATCCACAAAATCAGAAAACCGCAGAGAGATAACCAGTGCAATGAGAAAACCTCCCAAAATGAATATTATAGCATAATATTGCAAGCTACCATCCGGGATCTGTCGATAGGAGCAATCGAGGGAGAGGCGAGGGAGAAGTGACCTTGGGCAACAACGGTCTAGCGAGGGAGGAGACGGACAGAAGGGCACGGGAGGAAAAAATCCCTCAAACGCGGATTGAAGATGCGGGCCGCGGCGATCCCGCGGCCGCGTCTATTAAAAGATGTCAAATGCCGTTTTCGGATACACGATGCGAACACATGGAATAAACAATGGAGCAGCGTTTTGAAAACACCAAACACGCTTATACGAGGTGCCAAACAGAGCCTAAATTACACAGGGAGCTTGACATGATGTGGAATTTACATACATACCACCCAATTCCTATATATTTACATATCTAACACCTAAACTTCAAATTTTACATAAATACGTTAACTATTCATAAAAAATATATATTTTACTTTTTGAAAATTAAAATAGTGATACTTTAGATATGATATGAAAATTTGTGTGGTATAATTGTAAAAAGTGGAGTTTATATGTTAGATGTGTATATACATCAGAATTGTGTGGTATGTATGTAAATGCCCCTATATTTAAAAAAGAAAAATTCATTTTTGTATACACCTAATGTATATTTGTATTAAATTTTTTTTGTATTTGTTTATTAATTATTTTGCATACATTTATTGAAGTATTATCTATATTTGTTTTGTTAAAATATATCAAATAGATTGAAATACTTGTAATATTATTTAATTTATCAAAGATAATAAATTAGTGCTATTTATTTAATTAATTTATTTTTATAATAAGTCCCCCCCTCAAAAAAGAGCCTGGCCGAACTGTAAGGAGATTTCTGATATATAATTTCTATAAGAGCTTGAAAAAATATCATATGATATAAATTTAGATAGTTGTTATTTGTTTCTATGACTATGTAATGATGTGTCAAGTTTATGAGGATTGATTTCCTTATTAAAAAGCAAATTGCAATGATGTTCGGTGAGATGGGAAGGAATCCAAACAGTGCAAGTTGATTGACAAATGTTAAAATTATCTACGTGAGGTGTAGGATCAACTAAGATAATAGCGTTTAGTGATGTGAAGTTGGAATATGTTTATTCTCTTATAACGTTCTATTTCATGCGAAGTGTTAAAATCATTGAAAAATTGGGCAATACCAATTTTGCAAATGTGTCTATGGTACCTTCATTTTTAGTCATGGAATGCAATGGGATTTATTTTTTATGAAATATTACATCTCGAGTGATAAGTAATTGTTTATTCTCAATATCTTAAACTTTATACCCTTCAATGCTAGGAGGTAACTTAAAAAAGACTCTGATGTGAGCTTGTGGGTGGAATTTATTTCAATGCATTGGTGATGCGGAGGAGGGCAGCACCCAAAAACTCTGACATGATTGTAATCTCTGTCTTTTATTTTCATATAAAAGCTCATTTGGACTTTTGCAGTTTGAAATTAGTGACCTCGTTCCATTAATAAGATAAGTTGTCATTAAAACACGCTCATTCCAAGATCATACGGGAACACATTACTGAAACTATAATGCAAGAGCCAGATGTAGTAGGTGTTGATGTTTCTTTCCACAACAGAGTTTTGTTTAGAACAATTAACACAAGAGTATTAATGAATTATCTCTAATTTTCGAAATAGTTTAGAAAATTCAAGCTGTTTTGCATTGTCAGACCTAAGTGTTTTACCTTACTTTTGAATTGTGTGTTCACTATATTAATAAATTTTTGTAAGTTGCGTGAGACATAAAGTTTGTGCTTAAGGAGGTACACCCACGTGAATCATTTATTATCATCTACTAAGGTAAAAAAAATAGCAATGTATGGTGTGTGCCTGGGTCTGATAAGAGCCCCATATGTCACAATATACCTTATCAACAGCTTTACTAGCCATTCTATTATGAAATGGAAAATGTAATCTATGTTGCTTGGCTAAAGGAAATATGTAGCAATGGTCAATTTTTGCTTAAATTAGATAGATTACAATTTAATTGTTTTTTGTGATGATGTAATTTCTTATTCAACAGATGTCCAGAACTATAGTTCCAAATATTGAAAGAAATATGAGCAGAGAAAAAAAATTGCACTAGACTTGCTTAAATTAAGAATATATAGGTCTTGGTATTTGTTACCCTTGCCAATCATCTTTTCTTGTTTGGTTTTCTGAATCACAAATGAATTACCAAAGACTATCACCATGTGGTTACTAAAAGTGAACTCATCGAGACAAAATAAAATAGAAGTCTGGAATAAATGGTGAATTATGTAGAGGTAGATGACGGCTTAATTCAATATTTTCAAAAAAATTAACTAGAACGTGCTTCTTATTAGACAATGTTACAATTTTATTATTGGGAATTAATTATGTGAACATTTTAGCATGAGAGCAAATATATTGCAATGCACTAGAATCAATTATCCAATGTTTAATGGATGCTAATCATGAAATGTCAAGACATATGCCTATTGGATTGTGGGCTTTCTTTGGTGAAGAGGGTTGATTACTCTAACACGGACCAGTAATGTTGCTGTGGCCCTCATTTGAGTTGCATGTTGTAGGCGGGGTATTGTGCAAACATTGTTAGCAATTGTTGGATTTGATGCTTATCCGAATTGTTAGCAGTTAAGTTGGTTTTAAGAGATTCATGCGCTGCGACTGTGTTGATGAAATATTTTGCAGTGATGTTTTATGTTGCCTTAATTCTTTGATTTTTTATGTCTAGGAAGATATCCATGAGGTCTATAACAATATTCTTTGATATATCTGTAGTATTTACAATGAGTGCAATATGAGTCGTCTTTTTTATATTTTTGTTCATTTGAATGTTGGAAGAATCAATATGATGTTTCTGGCATCGAAAGCTACTCCATTGATTCCGTTGTGCTTGGGCAATTATGTTCCAACACTTCATTATTTTTTTTCGTGGGAAAATAGGGAAAATACCTTGCAACATAGGGTATCAGTTCTATAAGTAAGATCTAATTGCGAATTTGAACAATGGATTTATTGAGTCCCGTGAGAAGAGCAATCACATATTTCATTTGGTAATGTGCATCAAGTGGTTTAACTCCATCGCAGTTGTAGTTGCCGTTAGTGCATATGGGATCGTAATATTTCAATTTCTGCCACAGGGTATTCAATTTGGTGTAATAAAGAGCTGCCAGAAGCTAATTATGTCTCATATTCATCAACTTATTGCCCAATTGTATGATTTTGGGATCATTATTTTGTTGAAAACGAACCTTAAGATCAACCCAAATCTATTGTGCCATTTTTGAATGGAGGAGGCTGGTGGAGATTTCCTTGGATGCCAAATAAATTATACACGCATGCATGATATGTTTATTGCGGATCCAAGAATTGAAGGGTTTGGAATTATTACCGTCAAGGCGAGCAACGAAACCGCCTTTGAATCCGAACTTTTGGCTGAAAGAGTGATAAGCATCTTGCGTCACCTGGAGATGAGAGCTTGGCCAAGGCTATTGAAGTCATGAATGTATTACGGGTTAAGGGGATCTTCTATTTCCATCCATTTGATGGAAGAGGGGCTGCGCGATGACCCCATGGCGAAGACAGGCTTGGCAAATCAGAAATAAGAGCTGCGGAAGGCTTGCTCTGATCCCATATCTGAGGAATCGAGGAAAAAAACAATAACTTTATTAATTCCCGAAAATAGTAATTACGTGATACCATAATATAGACAATGAAACAAAGGTAAGTGGGTGAAGCATGGGATTGAGCCAACTAATGAGTCTAGGACTGTAGCAGTGTGTTGTAAATGAAAAATTAAGTAAAGCATAATCTCTTATTATAAATTTGATGAAACCTTATCTTTTTCAAGCTAACTAATATTGTGATAAATTCCCTTGCCATCCTTTGAAGGAAACTAAGAGTTTTTTTTGTTTTTGTATGATAAAATAAAGCAAAATTGACAAGTTTCAATGGTATTGGTAGATACCTCAAGTGCTGGAGTCAGAAGTCTAGCAATTTCATTCGTTTTAGGCAAATGCAGGAGTCAGAAGTCTAGAAATTTCATTCATTTTAGCCAAATCGAATTTTGAGCAAGTGAAATTGAAAATATATTCAGTTCATAGAAAATGTGTTGAAGTTCTTTTTTCCTTGAGAAGCTCACGTCATGAAGAGAATGTATATGCCCGTGCTTCTTCAAAATTTATCCACGTGATCTTGAAGCTCAGTTTATTGCAGCCGCCTTTAAAGTAGGATTTTTTCTGCAGGGGATCTATTGCTACTTGACCAGAATTTCGCTTACTTTTTTGAACTGCCAACAGGAACAAGTCAAGTTTGTAAATTTATACTGCTTTTTAGTTGATTTTATCACCTTAATCTCTTCCTAGTTTGATACGCAAAAGGCTACAATTATTTTATATTAGCTTGTTACATGTCTTTGGTTATGCTTCCGCAGGTGATTTTTATGTAATTAAAATTTATTTTTCCAGCTCTCCATGTATGATAATAGCAGAAACAGGGGCTTGGCATTTATCACCATGGCTTCAGAGGAAGAGGCTCTTTTGGCTCTCAATAATCTGAATTCTTATGTGAGTTTTTTTTCAAGTCAGGCTTTAAACGATTTTTTATTGATGTAATATGAATTCTTATTCAAATATTTTTTAAGCCTGTGCATTTTAATAATATTAAGATTTCTCCAATGAAAAAAAAGGCTGAATTATGTTCCCCTTTATACAAAATGCTTGCTATCATAATTGGGAAAAGGAACCTAGTTATGAAATTAAATCTGCTTTCGCTATCCCTCCTGAATTTTTTCATGATAACTCGGTGTCTAGGACTTGAATGGTCGAGTAATAAAGGTGGGGTCTGCAAGGTCTTTGAAGAAAAATCCCGGTCTGGAAACAATAGCTCCAACAACATTTAATGTATTTGTTGGCAACTTGGCTTGGAGGGTAAGGTCTCGAGATCTAAGAGAGCTGTTTGGCAACGTTGGGAAACTGGTATCTGCTGAAGTCATTTTCCAAAGCAATCCGAGGAGATCAGCCGGTTATGGATTTGTCTCCTATGCCACAAAAGAAGAGGCAGAGGCAGCAATAGCTGCTCATAATGAGAAGGTAAACAAGTATTTTTGCTTTTTATTCATATGCATGCAAATGTTTTTATTATTTAGATTTTTTGCATATGCTTGGACTAAGTTTTTTGCTTTTATTCTTACTTTTTCAGAGATTAATGGGAAGGAAGATACGCTTGGTTCTTGGAAAGCCACAAGCCTATAAAACTGAAGAACAATCTTCTGGTGATATTCTATCTTTATTGACCTCAAGGGAATCAAATCCTCAAGGAGAAATTCCATTCCAAACTGATGATCGCTTGATTTAGCACAGTAAGAAATTTGTTTTGCTGTGAGAAACAAGTAATTTATTTTTAATGATAAATAATGAGTTTAATCATTTAGGATTTTTTTTGTTAATTGACGTGAGAGAATTGGGAAAAAAATATGATAAAGGGCGCTTGACTGATTCCTCTTAAGAGTCTAAACGTGTGCCAGATGCTGTTATTATTAATTAATTAATACAATTCATTCTAAAAAAATGAGACATTTAACACGTGTAAAATTAATGGTCAATTATGCAAGGTATACTAATAAATCTACATGACAATTTTAATGCATAACCTGTCGTGAAAAGTTTTCACATTATACAATATTTAATACAGATGACAAATTCCTTAATTCGTCATTCTTGATGCAAATTATCATATAGAGCTCCTAACACAGATTTTTTTCCACAGTATTGGATAGTTATATATGGACTTGTCATATGCAAGCAATGGAAATCAAGATTTATTTTTTTTGTTATTTCTCTCTACCCTGTTCTTGTTTGGTATCTATTTGTGCATAAATGTGAATATATTGAAGTTATAATGCTTCGTAATGGAGGTTAACAGGCATGCAAACCTCCAGTAATTTGATGGGGGCTAAATCTCAAAATAATCCCTTAACTATCTGTATGTTGTCAATTTAGCCTAGAATATCACATTTCTCTAATTTAGTTAATTAATTTTACAAAATTAATCCAAAATGATATCTCATGGATTGAATTGGGGATTAGTTTTTGTATCATCAAGAGATTAAATTGGCATTAATTTTGTATGACATTTTTACATTTAAGAATCATTTTGTATGCTTTGAGGACTTAATTGGAGAAATGCGATAAATGATCACATGGGACTATTCGGGGTATTATTTTTAGATAACCCAATAAATGGGATAGGATATTGATGAATTGATATCAAGTACACATTTTCCCATTTTCTTTGGTCACTGAATCTTATTCCTCTCCCAATGATGCATCCTATAATTATTCTATTTCCTTTATCAAGTGTTACACACTAAACAACAGATTGCAGCCTAACAATTTCGGTAATGTCTTGGATGCAAACATTTGTCTCTGGCATTTAAATACATATGTCGGGAGATTTTTTAAATACGGTATGGCAATTGTATTTTTGAATCAAGTGAACGTGATGATAAGGGCAACCTCCAATGTATGCTAAAGCGTCTCAGAAACCTTCAAATTTTACCTTGCAGCATATAACAAGCAATCTACAACCATAATAACGCATTGCAGAAACTCTTAATTTAAGTGGCTTAGTACTTGCCCTAAGTTTAACTGCATAAATTTTTTTCGCAAATCATAAAAAAATTCAAGTTCATAAACTTTTCTACTTCCGCTCCCTTTTTTGTATTTTCTCCAATAGAAATTATCCGAGGTAAAATTTTATTAACACCTGCACTATGAACAATCGCAAATCTCCTGTGCTTGCATCAGGTCATAATTTACGTCTTTCATCTCATTTTTGAAGATTTTTAATAACCACACAATCTGATCCCACTGCGGATGTGAAGTATCATCAGCGAAGAAAGTGTTCTTATCCCCATTCACCACCACAAAGCTCCACCCAGGCGCCTTCTTCAACCCCAATGTCCTCATTCTTCTCAGCGTCTCCCCAACGCTATACCAACAATTCATTGCAGCATAGCTATGTGCCAACTGCACATAACTCCCAGCAGACTCAGGCTTCAACTTAATCATCTCCTCCACAACCTCTTCTGCTACAGCAACATCACCACTTTCCCTGCAAGCATCCAATATGATTCCCAAAACATCAGCGTTAGCCATGGGAGACCTCCCCTGAAAGAATCTGAATGCTTCTTCTACATTTCCAGCTCTACAAAGGAGATCTACAATGCATGCGCAATGCTCGATACATGGCTCCATGCCATACACTTTTTTCATGGAATTGAAGATGGCCAGGCCTTGAGGAACAAGCCCTGAGTGACTGCAAGCTGATAACACCGAAAGGAACATGACATTATTTGGCTCCATTTCAGTACTGAGAAACTTGGAGTAGATCCTAAGGGCAACATCCCCCATTCCATGGCACCCATATCCTGCAATGATCACGCCCCATGATACCACATCCTGCTCCAACATTTGATCGAAGCATTTCTGTGCCATTTTAATATCACCACATTTGGAATACATGTCGACCAACGAAGTCTCCATGGAAAGGCAAGAGTTGAGCTCATGCCTGATCATGAAGTTATGAATCAATCTTCCATGCTGGAGTGCACCCAAGGATGCACAGCCTTGGAGGAGAGATAAAATAGTGATTGTGTCTGGTCTTTGCATCACTGAAATCATTCTGACGAAGAAATGAATTGCCTCCTCAAGATGCCCGTTATTAGCAAAACCCGAAACAATTGCGTTCCAGGAGACCAAGTCTCTATTCTCCATCGAGTTAAACAACGTATGGCCTTGCTCTAGCTTGCTGCACTTCATGTAAAGGGTTATGAGAGAGTTCTCAGCAGCAGTATCTAAAGGCAGCTGCTGCCTCATGACAAAGCCATGAATAGAAGCACCAATTCTTGGCATTCTTAGTTGAGCACAGGCAGACACCGCGCTTGCTATGGTTGTATTCGATGGTGTCAGTTGAGCAGACCTCAACATCTGATGGAAAACTAACAGTGCTTCATTGGCTCGATCATTCTGAGCAAGACCAGAGATCATTGCAGTCCACAACACGGCATCCTTCTCCAACGATCGATCGAAGAGCTTAGACGCGTAGTCCAGTTCACAGAATTTCAGATACATGCTTACAAGGGAGGTAACAAGATGGGAATCTGATGCAAACCCAGAAGTTATGACTAAGGCCTGAACCAAACTGCCCAATTGAACTGAACATTTGCTATTATTGTTTGTGAGTAATGCTAGCAAAGAGCCATATGTTTGTGGATCTGGGAAGAAACCTGCTAGTCTCATTCCATGCATCAAGTCCATTGAACTCTTTAAGTCTCCATTTCTGGAATACCCTGCAATCACTGAATTCCAAGAAATTCTGTCTTTGTATGGCATTGAATCGAACAAAATTCCAGCAACATTTACTCTCCCACACAATGAATACACATTCATCATAGAATTCATGATAATGACATCATGTTCAAAGCCAAAATGGACCACCAATGCATGCAAGCACTGCAGCTGATCTAACTCAGAGACCCCTGAGAGCAATCCCAGTAAAGTGACTGAATTTGGTCGGATTCCGTCATTCAGCATCTTACTATAAATAGAGAAGGCCATGTTGATATCAGCCGATCGAGAGTATGCGGAGATAAGGGCTGAATAAGGAACAACGTTTTTCACGAGCATTTGGTCGAACACCTGATGGGCGTTGGAAGGGTGACCGTTTACAGCGTACATGTGGAGGAGCGAGGTTGCAAGGTAGGGATGGGCGTTGAGGCCCAGTACGACAGCCCGCTGGTGAAGGATGCGGCCAAGGGGAAGAAGGTTTTGGAAGGCGCATGTTTTGAGGAGAGGAGGGAAGTCGTTTGGGTGAGAAGCTGACGCAGCGGTCGAGGGGAGAAGGTGAAGATCCTGTAGATGGTTGCATGGCCGGAGTGCTGCGGCGGCTGTTGGAGTAGGACGTGGTGGGGCTGGTAAAAGAGCTAAACGGGGATTAGTGGCGTGAGAAGGTTTTACATTTTTCATCTACTGTTCTTATTGACTGATAACATTAGGATTCTGGTCATTAGATGTGACATTGCTTGGTTTTTCCGGCAGCAGTACTAATTTAGGGGTGCAGTTGGAATATCATAAGATTTATTTTAGATGATTGAAATTGAATCTACTTTGATTTTTTTTTAAGTTTATTTAATATTTTTTCGTTGATTTAATTTAATGATTTAAGATGGATAAAATAATTGGAATAGGTCAATTGTACCTCTATAATTATTAGGATGATTATAGCAGATACTTTTCTTTAAGAGCTCAAGTGGCATGACTGTAGTCAGTGATGGGCAAAGTTTTGGGTTGTGGGAAATGGGGGAAATAATGAATGAGATAATGACTGTGGGCAACAATGGCAACACATGATGATGGTAACAATGTTGACGAGCAAGGAAAGTTTGGACTTGTATTGCTAGTTTTCCTACATGTGAACTTTACCTAATTTGAGTGATTTTCAAGTTTGTAAAATAGTCATTCTAAATTTGAGTGATTTTCAAGTTTGTAAAATAGTCATTTACTTTACACTCATAATACTTACAATTAAATAACATAAATTTTATTAATTGCTGATATTACAAATTCCAAACATAAATAAGTTATATTTTATTTACTTAAAACAAAAGGATAGAAAAATAAAATAAAAATCCTATAATCATTTACTTTACACTCATAATACTTGCAATTAAATAACATAAATTTTATTAATTGCTAAAAAAGAGAAATAACTATTAAATGTGGCTTTAACTTGAAAGGGTTGTATGAGGATGCAATTATAAATGTGGCCAATACGTTTGGTCAGGTTAGAAATTTTTTGTGAGGGCTAAGTGTAGATGAGAGCTTGGTTTTGGGTGGCACAAGATGAACCAAAAAAAGTAAGCGTGAGTTCTTGGGATTGGTGTTTAGTTCTATGAAGTATAAAGTATTGTAGAGAGAGAGAATTGCTAGTTTATAGTTTGTGTGGAGAGTGGAATAACCATTATCCAAGAATCGGGCTAGGTTTATCAATGGACAGAAGGCGAGAGATGTGAGAACAATTAAGTGTTGTGTACATATTCACTTGAGTTGGCTTTAAAATCATATGTTGATGCTCCCTTAATCATGCCCTAAAATGTACTTTATGATTTAAATTTTGCAAAAGAGAGAAATTTCAAGAGAATGAGCCTTCATCTTTTACATTGATCCCTTAATTTAAATTTTGATGCTTTGGTGAGATAAACAAATGCAAGTAGGAAAATGGGAGGTTGAAGAACCTTGAATTGGCAAGGTCAGTCACTTCAAGTTTGCATGAATAATGAATCATTAACTATGAACTATTTTATAACAACTATTAGCCAGCTACTAAACTAGTTTAAATAACTCTTAAAAAATTAAATAATAATAATAATAATAATAATAATAGTTTAAAATAAATATGGCACCAAGATGGACATAAATATGAAGCTGTTTAATATTCACTTGATTTGTAGTATCTATTTTTCTCTACTCGAAAGTATTTTATATTATAGATTATAAGTTAGAATAGTTCTTCCAATGTTAATAAACCATGTGTTTGAAATGGTGGCAGTGTGTCTCTAGTTGCAAGAAGACATGTATAAGAGAACATTTACAAAATTTTTTCATTGTTTTTAATGAATTATTCTATCAATTCCAATACTTTTGAATCCCTTATACACTTGAATCTTAATCACAATAAAATATGAGCATAAATCATGTTAAAAAGCAAACTCATAAAATAACCAACAACAATAACAACAACAAGCCTTTATCCCACTAAGTAGGGTCGGCTACATGAATCCTTTTTCTCCGTTGCGTTCTATTGAATGTCATATTTTTATTTAATTCTAATAAATTAAGATCAATTTTTATACAATATGCTCAAGTCTTTCCAGGTCTACCTCTGCCTTTCTCAACAAAAGTCGAATCTAAAACATTTACTTTCCTAATCAGATCATCAGATGATCGACGTTTAATGTGACCAAACTAATGTGACCAAACTATCTAAGATGACCATCTAAGACGACTTTCTCTAATTTTATCTGTCACAGGAGCTACACCAACCCTATCATGTATACATTCATTTTATATATTCATTTCACATTTTATCTCTAAGTGTAAAGCCATTCATCACCTAAGCATTCTCATCTCGGCAACACGTAACTTAATTTTATGCTTCTCGTTTAAAAGCCAACATTATATGCCATAGAGCATTGCAGATCTCACCTCCATCTTATAAAACTTTCCTTTCAGTCTAAGTGCTACTTTTCTATTACTAAATAGGCCCAAAGCATCCTCCACTACAATTAACCAATTTGAATTCTACTAATAGCATCCCCATCTATATCACCACCACTTTGAAGAATAGACCTGAGATATCTAAAGTGTTCGCACCTTTTAATAATTTGATCACCCATAGTTACAATTCTGTGGAATAAGTAGGATTTTTCATTATTACAATAAGGTGGTTTAATGTGATATAAAGCATAAAATTTATCCTTATACTGCAATGATTAATACACTTAATGGGTAGTTATGGTATATATATCATCTTTCATGATAAATACATGTAACACGTGTTAGTGAAGAACTTGAAAACGATGTGATAATAATAATATAACATAATATAAGAGATGGTGAGTTTAATCATTAAGATTAGGAAGCTGCAAACTAAGTCGTCTAAGGTACCAATCAACTTAAGATAATATGAGCTATAGTGGTAAATAAAAGTGAAGTCCACTGCAGGTTGATGTTTAAAATCATAATAAGTATATGCATTGAAGAGGTGAGAATTTGTCATTCTTCACAAGAATGGATGGTTTTTAGAAATGTCTATAAGATATGTATTAATAAAATGTTTATAATCTCACAATGTGATATATTTAAGATCGATAGTGGTCTAAATACATCAAAGAAAGTATCTATAGCAAGTGGATTAGAGGGGAACCAACTATCATCATGTGGAGTGTTGTAAGTTATTTTTATTTTTATTTATTTTTTTTTTTTTATAATTTGGAGAAATGTTTTAGGCTAGAGCTATTGTTAATTCAGAGGTTAAGATTTTTTAATTTTTATTATTTTGCCAAGTATATTGAGACCTTAATCCAATGCTTTATTTTTATTATTATTTTTTTTACTTTGTGATTATTACCTTATTATTTTGGTGCTTGAATATAGAGGTGGTGTTCTTATTATAATGAATAACGTCAATATAAAATAGTAATTACTCATTAAAAAAAATTGTATTACGTTCATAAGAAGGACATTACAATTTATCTGATTATCAAACTTCCTAATTTGATGGGATTTAGGATATAGTGCTTACTTCTGTAAGATCTCAAACTTCCTATATAGAGATATTACTTGCTTTGACCAAATAACATCTCAATATTATCCCATTTATATGACTTATAAGGAGGTTGCTCATCCTAGGTTTCACATGAACATGCATAAACTTAGAAATTTCTACCAAATTTCAATAGTTGCACCAAAAGACACATGGATGTCTGACTGCTTTTCTTGTTTTTCTTGAGTCATGTTAGCAACCTAGAGACACAGGCCTTTATGTATATATATATATATATATATATATATATAT
>NW_018165200.1:360664-371896 GCF_001263595.1 Phalaenopsis equestris | reverse complement strand
AAGTTTGCGGGTCAGTATATTGGTATGTTTTTACTTTCTATTGCATGTTTGCATGTTTGAGGTTGTTCCCTTTCTTTGTAGCGTTTCTTATTGCTGGTTTTTCTAGGATATTGCTAAATATAACTTTGGCTCCCTAGAACCTAAAATGTTAAATCTTTAAAAAATCTTAATAATAAAAGATTGAGATAATAAAAAATTTAGGATTAAAATTGTCAAAATTTTTAAAACTTTCCTTTATTTTCTTGCATGGCCTTCATGCTAGATTTTAAATGGATTGCATGCTAGCTATACACCCCATCATGTCTAATAGGGCCTCCACAAAATCTAATGACCGCTCTAGATAATTGCATCACTTGCATACACCAAACGAGGAGTCCTCATACTCCTCCATACTGACTAGCCTGACATATCTTCTTACATGGTAGGTTGTCTAGAATGCATAGGTCGTTAGAAGGCTCCCCGACCCAGATTGGGTGTAAGACCTTTCATTGGGAAAATTTTAAGCTTTGTAGCTGGATCTCCATTTCTCTTCTTTCCTCACCAGTTCGGCAAGTATATGTCTCACCTATTGGAGCTCCACCTGATAGTCATAGGATAGAGTTTTGCTTCTTTAATCTTAGGGTTACTGAGATCCCCGCGGACGACGCAATTCATGAATTGTTGAACGGGATCTCTGGACGTTTTGGGTTGATTACTTTCACGACTGGGTACCTCCATACTGACTAGCCTGACATATCTTCTTACATGGTAGGTTGTCTAGAATGCATAGGTCGTTAGAAGGCTCCCCGACCCAGATTGGGTGTAAGACCTTTCATTAGGAAAATTTTAAGCTTTCTTGTTGTTTGGTGGATGCCAAAGAGTTGTCACCTGTTTGGGATACAATGATTTGTCCTCTGCCCTTATGACCCGGTTTGGCTTTAAAGTAGTGAGATGTTTCCTACTAGATGCCCTGGTTGTTTCATGAGTCGTGATTATCTATGAGTCGTTAACCATTTGAGACCGTGAGAGACTTACTCTCTGCCCTGTGACTTAGCGAGAGCTTAGAAAGCCTTGGGATGTTTCCTATGAAAGTAACCATCCTTTGATAAACCTTGCTAGTCTTCACTTATTTGTAGGCAGAACTTATTGGATCAAGAGTAATCTTGGGCAACTCCCAAGATGTAATTAACCAAACTAGATACATCTCCTTGGGAGCACTCTAAATCCCAGAACAGGCAAATGCACCTGAATCTATGGTTGTGGGAAGTTTCATAGTCATTCGTTCAGGATATTTGGCACCATCTATTTTGATCTGATCTTATTTGGGCATACATGCTTGACTTATTCTCGTGAGGTTTGTCGCATGAAAGTTCTCCATATTCTTTCTCTTGTGTGTCTGCCTTTGTCGAATGTCCGGTCGAATGTCCGATTTTTCGGTTCCTCCCTTTTCCTGATTATTCATATGATTCAGAAAAGTGACTTATTCAAAAATGGGAAATATTTAATAATGGACAAACTCACAACTAGTTCAAAAATTTAAAAAAAAAAAAACATAATAATGGACAAACTCACAACTAGTTCAAAAATTAAAAAAAAAAAGGAAACATGCGGTGCGAACAAGCATCATAACGCTTTTTGATCATTTTTAAGGAGACCAAACAATGCTTTCTTGTTGTCTTTGGTGCGACTAAGTGTCGTAACACATTTTGGTCATCTTTAGGAAGACCATGCACCGTAACACTTTTTGGTTGTCTTTGGTGTGACCAAACGTCTTAACACTTTTTGGTTGTCATTTTGTAGAACACTCAGCTCTCCGAGTATTTCTTTCCTTTTATTTAACAGATTACTAACATATTTCAAAAGAAAAAAAAAATGATTGATTGTTTAATATTTCAATCGACTATTCCTTACAAGCCTTACTGGAGATTAACCCTGACATGTTTAATCGATTGAAATTATGCCTCGGTCAGTTTACTTCTATCACTTGACATGGATATTGTCATTATCAATATGGGTAACCACCAGTACATATTTGCGGAATGATTCATACTACTCTTTTGCTGATCTTATCGCTAGTGAGCAGGAAACCATCTCCTAAAATTAAACCTTATCAAAATTGAAAGCTGGATTTGTGACTCAAAGGTTCATGATTTATCCATCAACCCATCAGCATTACAGTCGGTTGATTTCGATGCATACCTTTTTGCTCGATGGGTTCGAGTTCCCTGAGTATTGAAAATGAACGTCGAATGTCGTTCGATTTGCTCAAGTTTTTGGAGTGTCGAAAAGACCTTTAAAGATTGTTGTATTTGACAAGCAACCTCATTTCCATCGGGTGATCTCTGGTGGGCCAGCTTTAATGATGATCCAGCTTTAGTTGTTAAGTCTTGTCATGATGGGACATCTACAATCTTTTGTAGGAAGAATCCCGTTAAACATATTGACCTTTCTTCTATAAAAGGGGGAGAACGAGTATGTATGATACATACTCACGAGAAGTTTGCGGGTCATCCTAGGTTTCACATGAGTGGAGGTGACCTTCCTCCACACTCACCGCACATTTTAGGATGATGGATCCTAAATTGTTCTGCGGATCACGACTAAGGAATAGAGTGTTAGTCGAATGAAAGAAGAGAGAAGAAGATTTGAACACTTTATATTTTTAGCGTGAATTCTCTCTCGTCCATTTCTTGAAAATGATCCTCCTATATATAGTTTATATGTAGAATTTGAAAGTTACATGGTTGTATATATATATATGCATGTTTTTACTTTCTATTGCATGTTTGCATATTTGAGGTTGTTCCCTTTCTTTTTAGCGTTTCTTATTGCTGGTTTTTCTAGGATATTGCTAAATATAACTTTGGCTCCCTAGAACCTAAAATGTTAAATCTTTAAAAAATCTTAATAATAAAAGATTGAGATAATAAAAAATTTAGGATTAAAATTGTCAAAATTTTTAAAACTTTCCTTTATTTTCTTGCATGGCCTTCATGCTAGATTTTAAATGGATTGCATGCTAGCTATACACCCCATCATGTCTAATAGGGCCTCCACAAAATCTAATGACAGCTCTAGATAACTGCATCACTTGCATACACCAAAAGAGGAGTCCTCGTACGCCTCCATACCTAGCCTGACATATCTTCTTACATGATAGGTCTTCTAGAATGCATAGGTCGCTAGAAGGCTCAACGAACCAGATTGGGTGTAAGACCTTTCATTGGGAGTATTTTGAGCTTTGTAGCTGGATCTCCATTTCTCTTCTTTCCTCACCAGTTCGACAAGTATATGTCTCACCTATTGGAGCTCCACCTGATAGTCATAGAATAGAGTTTTGCTTCTTTAATCTTAGTGCTACTGAGATCCCCGCGGACGACCCAATTCATGAATTGCTGAACGGGGATCTCTGGATGTTTTGGGTCGATTACCTTCACGACTGGGTATACTGGGTACACTTAGGGTCCTAGTAGCTTGGGATGATATGTTTGTTGTGCCCCGACCCAACTACCTCTATCTGTTTAGGGATTACTTCTTCCTTCCATTGACTACCGTTGTTGAGCCCTGTCACTTTGTTGACTTTTCGTCGATGTTGTTTGGTGAGCCTCACTTAGCTGATAGGTCACTACCTGTTTGGGATATAATGATTTGTCCTCTGCCCTCATGACCCAGTTTGGCTTTAAATTAGTGAGATGTTTCCTACCAATGAGATGTTTCCTACTAGATGCCCTAGTTGTTTCATGAGTCGTGATTATCTATGAGTCGTTAACCATTTGAGACCGTGAGAGACTTACTCTCTGCCCTGTGGCTTAGCGGGAGCTTAGAAAGCTTTGGCATGTTTCCTATCAAAGTAACCATCCTTTGATAAACCTTGCTAGTCGTCACTTATTTGTAGGCAGAACTTATTGAACCAAGAGTAATCTTGGGCAACCCCCAAGATATAATTAACCAAACGAGATACATCTCCTTGGGAGCACTCTAAATCCCAAAACAGGCAAATGCACCTGAATCTATGGTTGTGGGAAGTTTCATAGTCATTCATTCAGGATATTTGGCACTAGCTATTTTGATCTGATCTTGTTTGGACATACATGCTTGACCTATTCTCGAGAGGTTTGTCACATGAAAGTTCTCCATATTTTTTCTCTTGTGTGTCTGCTTTTGTCGTATGTCCTATTTTTTCGGTTCCTCCCTTTTCCTGATTATTCATATGATCCGGAAAAGTGATTTTTTCGGAAATGAGAAATATATGATAATGGACAAACTCACGACTTGTTCAAAAATAAAAAGAAAAAAGAACGGAAACATACGGTGCGAACAAGCATCATAACGCTTTTTTATTTTAAGGAGACCAAACATCGTAATGCTTTCCTGTTGTCTTTGGTGCGACCAAGTGTCGTAACACATTTTGGTCATCTTTAGGAAGACCATGCACCGTAACAGTTTTTGATTGTCTTTGGTGTGACTAAGCGTCTTAGCACTTTTTTGTCGTCATTTTGTAGAACACTCGAGCTCCCCGAGTATTTCTTTCCTTTTATTTAACAGATTACCAACATTTTTTAAAAGAAATAAAATGATTGATTGTTTAATATTTCAATCGACTATTCCTTACAAGCCTTACTAGAGATTAACCCTGGCATGTTTAATCGATTAAAATTATGCCTCGGTCAGTTTACTTTTATCACTTGGTATGGATATTGTCATTATCAATATGGGTAACCACCAGTACATATTTGCGGGATGATTCATACTACTATTTTGTTGATCTTATCGCTAGTGAGCAGGAAATCATCTCCTAAAACTAAACCTTCTCAAAATTGAAAGATGGATTTGTGACTCAAAGGTTCATGATTTATCGATCAACCCATCAACATTACAGTTGGTTGATTTCGATGCATACATTTTTGCTCGATGCGTTCGAGTTCCTTGAGTATTGAAAATGAACGTCGAATGTCGTTCGATTTGGTCAGGTTTTTGGAGTGTCGAAAAGACCTTTAAAGATTGTTGTATTTGACAAGCAGCCTCATTTCCATCTGGTGATCTCTGGTGGGCCAACTTTAATGATGAGCCAGTTTTAGTTGTTGAGTCTTATCATGATGGGACATCTACAAGCTTTTGTAGGAAGAATCCCGTTAAAAATATTGACCTTTCCTTCTATAAAAGGGGGAGAACGAGTCTGTATATTGCATACATACTCACGAGAAGTTTGCGGGTTAGCGCAACATGTTAGCATCTTCTCGATTTTTATGTGGAGTTGGAGGTGGAGGTGACCTTCCTCCACACTCACCGCACATTTTAGGATGTGGATTCTAAATTGTTCTGTGGATCACGACTAAGGAATAGAGTGTTAGTCGAATGAAAGAAGAGAGAAGAATATTTGAGCACTTTATATTTTTAGCGTGAATTCCTCTCATCCATTTCTTGAAAATGATCCTCCTATATATAATTTATATGTAGAATTTGAAAGTTACATGGTTGTATTCTATTAAAGAGGGGAACATTACTATAATTAATAAGTTGTTACATTTGCACATTTGTAATTGAATGTCATTCATCCCGACCCCATAATCGATGCTAGCGTTGTTATGCTTCGGTAACTACCTTGAACACTGCTCTGCATTCGTAACTGTCCAATTTGGTTGCTTGGAGTTCATTCAATTGACCGAGATTCAATCGACTAACATCATTTGATCTTCTTCAATGATCTTCAGTCGCCCATTCTGTGGAGTCTTAATGTGAATAATCATTGCAGAATTTTAATGATCAGAAGCCACAAATCTCTGATCCGTGACTTTAGTGAGACGCTCCTACATCATGTTATATGTGTAAATATGAAAAATTATGTGTGAGATATGTAAATATATAAGAATTATGTGCAAAGTATATACATGCCCCAAATAAAAAATTAATAGGTTTTATAGTTGTGGGTGCCACTATCCCTTTTATTTTTCTCTTAATTTCTCTGTTATTAATGTTAATTAAAAATTATCCATCACTAATTAAAACATTTACTTCATAAATTTTATTATTTTATCATTTTATCTTGATCAAGAAAATGGACATTCGAATATCTTGGCACAAATTCTCTCCACGATTCACACGAAGGGAATGCTTCTTATTCCTCGCTAAAACAGATACTTTGCATCCACGCGGAAGCAACATCATTTTATCTTGATCAAGAAAATGGACATTCGAAAATCTTGGCACAAATTCTCTCCACGAATCACACGAAGGGAATGATTCTTATTCCTCACTAAAACAGATACTTTGCATCCACGCGGAAGCAATTAATATAAAAAAACCAGCACCTTGCCGCACGCTTTCTCCAACCCCCCCCTAACCCCAACTATCTCCCATCCTTCTCTCCAACTCTCTCAGTTCCTCCTCATGGATTTCCCCACTCCTAAGCCCAAAAACCACTTCTCCGATCGCTCCCCAAACCTCCTCACCAACTGCGACCTCCCTCCTCCCCTCCAACTCTTCTCCCCTTTCTTCTTCGACGACGACAACCACGGCGTGCTGAGGGCTCTACGCCTCTCGCAGTCGAGGGCGAGGGAAGCCGAGAAGCGCGTCGAGCTCGCCACAGCGAAGAGCGCCCAATTGGCCTCCATGCTCTTAGATGAATCGATGAGGCTTTCGGTGCACAGGCGGTGGGCGATGATGCTCGAGTTCGAAGTCGCCGCGCTCAGGAAGAGGCTGTCGCAGGCCGACGACGACGATGAGGATGATGGTCCCGTGGAGATTGCTCGGTGGTTAGCTCTCGCGGTCTGCGTGGGGATCGCCGGCGTTGGCTTTGCAATTGGCCGGTGCTTTTTTTGAGAATGGGCCCGTGTATGTTTCTGAATTGATCTTATAACTTCGCCCCCCATTCTTTCGTATTTATGTTTTCGCCCCTAAACTATAGGGGAAATATGCAAAAGATGGATTTTAGTGTGAAAAAGTGCAATTAAGGCTGTTTTTGATATGATTGGAAAGAATTAGTTGCTTGGTTTGTAAGAATGAAAGTTTAAGTGCGAGATGATAAATAAATGCATAAGAATTGTCCCATAAAAAATCAATATAAGAGAAATTTATAAATATAGCACACAGTTCTTATGCATTTATAAAACAACTATGGCTATGTATGTAAATGTCCCAAAAATATAAATATATAAATATGTATATTCTTTATTCACATTTGTGAAATTCATTGGAGGGGTACAATGTCTAAAGCCCCTGTTTGTGAATGATGAATTGAATGGGGTGATTTTGTCCCTGTGCATTGGATTGATTTGTATGAAGAATTTGAAGTGGGATTTTCTTACCTTTAACTTTAATTTTGGCAAAGCTGAGCGCTCGAAGCGTCGAATTTAATATTTTTAATTTTTTTTTACTTTATTTTCAGCCAATATATTCAAACAATATTAGATTACGTATGAGAAAATGGTTATAAAATATTGTAGTTAGAATATTCGTTTTAAATAAGCGAAAAATGAAACCATTACTTTTGAGATATTTTGAAAGTATTTATAAGTTTAAAAAGTCTCTATTAATTTCTAGTGCATCAAATTAAATAACAGAATTTATTATATTTATTGTTGCATAAACTATGTTTATCAAAAAGTAAAATATTTTTTAGTATTTAAAAATAATGTCCATATAAAAATTGTCATTTATTTATTACAGAAAAATGATTGTTGGATGCGTGAAGTGGATTATTTGGTATCCACTTAGGTGTAGATGGTGGGGCAACTCAGCCAAGCTGACATGTTAGTTAGTTAGGGCTCAACTCGGTAGGTGGTCGAGAACGGAGCTCTATGAACTAACAAACTAAGCTCAAGCCAGTTTCTTTACTCATTCGCTCATGATTGAGCCGGCTTGCTAAATAAAATATTTATATAAATAATAGTAAAAAATATATTAAAATTTAATACAATCTTTAAATTAGTGTGTGTTATGTATATATTATTTGTCATTTTATTGTAACTCTAGCTTAGATTTATGTTATTTTTCCCCTTTATAATAAACAAGCCACCTAAAATTTCAACACATGCTCAAGCTTGAGCTCAACTCGACACATTTATAACCTATGTGTGGATAAGATCCATAAGATGAGATTCGCAGCCAAGGTTTTTCTTATCACTATTTAGTAGTTTGTTTGTAGTTTGTCTTTAGTTGTAGCTTTTAAATTTTGTTACGAGAGATTATAATTGATTAATTCTATTAGTTATAAACATAAGTCTTCCAAAGATGTGAATTTAAGTTAATGTGATTATATTCTCTCATTTTAAATATCTGGGCTATAGCTGATCAATATACAATAAATACATTAGAATTGGATGCTATGTATGCGAATGCCAAACAAATTGTCGGACCTAAAATCAAAACGTACCAGTTGGATTATGATGACAGCCAATCAATCAGTGCTAATGTGAGCATAGGTAACCAATTTCATGCCTACCCCTGCTCTTTGGCTGTGATCCAAAGCCAAGTCGAATCAATTAGACCTATAAAAACTCGCACACATAGGAAGCAAAGCTTTTTCATATATAGCCGCAGTAATCTTATTTTACTTTTCTTACTGTCGTCATCCATGGCCAAGAAAGAAAGCTGGCTTCTCATCTGGTCTCATTGACAAAATACAACAACTAATCAGACATCAGAGGTGACTTTTAGTTTTTAATTTTTATTTTGTATTTATATTTATTTTAAATAAAATATGTTTGAGATCTTATAACATTTTTAACTGTTTTTAAAAATTCTCAAAATAATTTTTTAGATGTTTTAAGTGTCTTGAAAATTGAGTCATTTTTAAAATAAAAAACAGAATATATAAAAAATGCATTGATCATAAGGTTCTAAAAATAGGTACAATGAATAAAGTAATAAATGATAAATTTATTTAAAAATGAGATAAATGATGTAATAAAAACACAATATGTGTACAAAAACTTCATAATGACACTCATTTATAGAAATGTGGCATTAGATTTTGGCGAGGTGATTATGGTTTTATTGAACCATGAGTTCCGTTGAAGGGTCAATAGTTTGCAAAGATAGAATCCATTGAGACACTTATACTCCAACATGATAGATCTGAGAAGAAGAATAATTAGACAAAGAAAGATGACATTAATAATACTTCTCAAAAAGTGTGACAACTCTAGTAGGCGAAGTGTTAAAAAAAATTAGTATGCTTTGTATTTAGAGACTAGTAATCGGAAGAAAATATTTCCAAAGTTGAAGGAAAAAAGAAAGAGAGTTTTCTCTAAGGCAAAAGACAATTTTATTATGGAGAGAAGTGACGAGGTGGATTCATATGTATTGTTATCTATAATTTTTCATAGTTTGTATATAGATGATCCATATTGGATTCTAGGCAAAGACTCTATCATCACATTTGTCCCCATTGAGAATGGTCTTATACTTACAAAAGCTGAAAAGTGGTGCAGTGACTATGCACAATGATCAATCTTGTCATTCCATTGTTGTAAGCAACATCTTTATCAAAATGTATGATGGTACTATGAGGGAGCTATTTGATGTTAGATAAATTTTAGATATCAAACAGAAATTGCTGTAAGTTGGGGCCTCAGAGATAAAAAAAACATAAGTTTTGTAGGGTCATAAATATCGATGTTTATGAGCTCAAGTAGCTTTCCAAGAAAACAACTTTCACAAAGTAGTTCAGGTTAATTGATGTAAGATAAGCCTCTCACGATCTTACATTAATAGACGTCTAAGACTACCAAAATTGTGATGTTCATATCATAGATGTCATAACCATTATGAATTGCTATAATAAGTTTCTAAACACTTTACAATCTCAAAATGAGTATAAAAAAGAAACATTTTATTTTTTAATATAGAAAATTTAACAATCAAATTCTCTCTATCATCTCTTAAGAAAAAAATATTTTATGTTAAGTGAATGTCATATCGTAATAATTGACCCAATTCAAAGTATTATTCTTCATATTAGGTTCATAATAAATGTTTGAGTAGTTGAATTTACGGTCTTCACCTTTCAAGTTTATATGAAATTTACATTTATCTTCTACCAATATTTGCAATTCATCTTCAAATGACATGTTTCTCCTTATTGCTTCATCAAGCTTCATGAACATATTTTTTTCTCCTTAGGTGTGATTGTTTGCACTAACATCAAGGCAACATCTATTTTTTTTAATATTTATCTTTGTCTTTTCTTTATTATACAACATCTATTTTTTTTAATATTTATCTTTGTCTTTGCATGCTAACAATAAAGTTCATTCTTCTTTATTATTTATTATAATCTTCTAAAATGTTGGCTTTCTCCTCCACCTTTTTTGACTTGGACATCATAATGGATAGATTTTTTATCATTAGAATCTTTAATATGTGATTTGCCATGTTTTGATTATAAATTTCCTCTTCCATGACTTATTGATATTTGTTAATTTTTACTTCTATCTACACAATTGATACTCTTAGAATTACTTTTTATGCACTTCTTTCCTCTCTTTGATTTGCCATGTTTTGATTATAAATTTCCTCTTCCACGACTTATTGATATTTGTTAATTTTTTTACTTCTATCTACACAATTGATACTGTTAGAATTACTTTTTATGCACTTCTTTCCTCTCTTCCTTATTCATGACTACATCTACTTTTTATTTGGTATTTATCTTTGTCAAAACTTTCTTCTTTTAAATTTAACTAAATAAGTTGATCATTGTCCCTTATTTTTTTTTCTTCTTCTAAATAATTACTCAATGCCCTTAGTTTTTAAATCTTTAGTTTTTTCAATAATATCAACAATATAATCAAAATTAAGATTTAAAATGCAAATAATTTATTTTACATAAAATTTACTTCCCTCGCATCTCATCATTTTTTTTAACTTATTGGAAACAATCAATGTTCAAGAAAAATATTCTAAAATTGATGTAAATTCCTCCATAAACAAAATTAAAACTCACCTCAAAGAGTTTGAATAAGAATCATTTTAACTTACTCTACTCGCAAGTTTGAATCATCTCCGATTCTCTTTTATTGTAGTTGCATTTGCGATTTTCTCAAACTCGCACATCTTCATCCAATGCTTAAAAGATTGAAAAATGATAAAGAGAGCCTTTTTGTACATTTTTTTCCTTAAAACTTTCAATCTTTTTCTCTGAGTTTGGGATAGGGCAATATCATATGGCTCGTTATAGCCCTTCTCAATGATATCCCATGAATTTTGTGCACCTAGTAGTGTCTTCATCTTAATGCTTTAATTATCGTAGAT
>NW_018165200.1:358609-360418 GCF_001263595.1 Phalaenopsis equestris | reverse complement strand
TTTTGTTTATTGCTTGATTTATAAACCATAATAGAATGTGGCACTTATAAATAGTTATAGGTAATCCATATCATACATTATTCACAAACTAAAATAATCTCAACCCTTCATTCTTCACTTTTCAAACTTATCATACACATGTATCACATGCTTTACCTAATATTTGAATTTTCAATATGCCAACTTTCCAACAAGTTTACTTTTTAATTATTTAAAATTATTTCATTTTTATTAAATATACTTTATAGACTCTAAACAGCTTACCATTCATCTATCCAATGATGGAGCCACGAAGTCGCTAGGATTTTTTTAAACATTTTAATATTATATAATAAAATAAAGTAAAAAATTAGCATCACAAAATTAATAGTTTAATATTAATTATGTATTTGATTTAATAATAATATTTTTAATAGATTTAAAAAATTAAAAGAGATTGAGTTTTAAAATTAAAAACCCTCACCCCATATTTATTGATTACAAACTACTAGTTCTGCCACTGCATCCATCGAAACCATCAAATGATGCTTCAATCACAAACTACTAGTTCTCCTTCTTTGTGATGGCTATTTTCTCTCTAAGCTTGTTATACAATTATATAAGACAGTTATAATTGCATTTCCGTTTCATAAATTACAATTAAATTTGTAGGTATACTATTCAAAATGGGCCTTGGTAGGGTTTCCCATTGAACCATAAATAGGCCCAACTAATTGATAACAATGTTGAGGACAAGTGATTTTGAAAAAAATAAGTTTTCGTATTTTTTAAATAGTGAGAATTAAGACTTCTTTTATGCTATATTTTTTATTTGGTTAAGTTTAATGAGCCTATAAGTGAGAAATAATGGAATCAACAAATAATATCTTTGAACGAATTTAGTTAGGAAATGAAGAAATGAACCATTATTTTTTTCATTAAAATGGAAGCCAAAAAGTTTAGGAGCATTTAGCATTGAAAGTTGCAGTTTTTTTATTAGTCTTTTGTCATGAAATATAGTTGTACAAGTACTTTTATAAATATAGTTGTACAAGTAAAACTTGAATTTTAATATGACGGTAATTAACTGGTTGGTCTGCTTGAATTCGGTCGGCTGAGGCGACTGGTTGAGTGTCGCCCGCACTTTTTGAAATAAATGTTGGTCGGCTGAGGTGCTCGATCAAATGGTGATCTCGCCCGCCATATTAAAAGCGCATGTGTCTTGGTCGGTTGGGACTGCAGACATGGTTTGCTAATTGAATCTCTCACAATAGTGTATCGGTCGATTCTGATCATGTGATTGCTTGTTGGACAGTAGGATGCCTCAATTAACTGACCGTCATATGACCCATTTGATTGTTTTAAGATTAGTGCTCATAATTTTTGTGTATACATATTAATTTCGTGAATTTTCTTGCTCTTTAAAAGTGATTGCTATGATAAGGATAGGGAAATTTTTAGCATTCAATGGCACTAGAATCAAGAAAATAAATTCAATAATTAACTCCCCTTAGATTTTGTGCCTAAAATGCTCTATAAATAGATTCATAGGCTAGACATGGTATCCGTTGTCGTTATTCTGCCTTGGATAATTAAGTTGCACCATGGTTGATGGTTTGAGTCAGACTGCTTTGGACTCCAAATTTTAGCGAAGCTACGCTATGAACCCTTGGCTTCTGTAGAGAAGGATTGAGTTAAGAAAAGGAAATGGTAGAAGCCCGAACCTCTGTCAGACTTAGTAGAAAAGGAAATGGTAGAAGCCCGAACCTCTGTCAGCCAATTAGGTTGACTTAGCTGGGGATCTGGAGGGACAAATGTCGATAGTCCCTC
>NW_018165200.1:357757-358509 GCF_001263595.1 Phalaenopsis equestris | reverse complement strand
ATTTATTACAACCCAATTCAAAGCATCTTCCCCACCTATCCCTTCAATCAATATTACAAAAATGGGAAATTTATTTTCTTTCCACCACGCAATTCTTACCTATTTAGATATCTAACAACCACAGTTTGATATTCACTTATAATATCTTAATGTCATAAACTTGAAAAAAAAAAGAATTTCAATTTAAAAAAAAAAATTAACAATTAACATTTAAATTTATAATCTTAAACGTATAAGTAAAAAGTACAGTTCACTGTAAAAGATTAGTAATATTAAAAAAATTTAGTACATAAGTAAATACATTCAAATTTTATGGTGTGCGCAAATTCCCAAAAAACAGACAATTGCCTTTTGAAAATTTCCCCATGAAAAGTGTCTTTTGAGACTTTTTTTTCTTATAACCGTTTATAAAAGGTAAAAAAAAGTTATTGCCTTTAGAGAATTTTCCCATAAAAAGTGGCTTTTGAGACTTTTCTTCTTTCATATATATCCTCAGACTAGCAAATAAGCATCTAAATCAAAACTAATCATGTTCAAATTATAATTATAATATAACAATTAAGGTTATCAGAAACAATTTGAGTCGTTAAGTAGGTTGATCATATTTGAATCTATAGTTAAGTAAAAAATTCAACATAAACTTTTTTCTTTATAAATGAGACAAACACACATAACTCTGGTTATACTAGACTCATTTTAGCTCTAATATATATATATAAGAGATTATGAAAATTTAAATATATATATATATA
>NW_018165200.1:345537-356514 GCF_001263595.1 Phalaenopsis equestris | reverse complement strand
TATATATATATATATAGTCATAAGAGCTCCTGTGATTTTATGATTATGCGCCACTATCTATTATTATCTCGTAGAATTAAAGTATGTTGGAATCTAAATTATTATTTTCAATGAATTTAAACAATTTAATTTTGAATTGAGCACGAACAAAAATTTGTAAATTGAGCCGAGATACGAATAATTTTGAACACAAGAGCACGTTCATAGTGTTAATTGCAAGACCTTATAATAGTTATTAATAAAATTACATTCTGGTTTAATTTCTCTTCTCGACATAAGAATTGCTAAAAAAACCTTTTTGTTTCATTCAATTTGATTCGGACAGACAGTCTTATCTTTTTTTTCTAAATACTGAAGGTTTGGTATTGATACATGCACAAAGTTCCATTTATCTCATTTATCACTGCAGACGATCTCAATCCAGTCTTTCTACATGAAGAATATAATATAATGAATTGCATTGCTTGGCATGAAAATGAAAATATAATGAATTGCATTGCTTGGAAATCATTCAAAATATGTTACTTATGTCAGAAAATCAATTGCTAAGAGAAAATATAGAATTTATCTGAAAAAGAACAATAAAATTGAAAGATCATCCAACAAGAAAGTGAAACAAAAATATATGAAAGAATCACTAGAATAAATAGATACAGAGCAAACCCACCACCACACTCACTGAAATCTCACATGCCTACAGAGTACTGATTACAAAATTACACGGAAATAAACCCAAAAAAAAGGAGCTAGTAAAATAAAAAATAAAAAAATCAGATCAAATCACAGATCCATACAAGAACGGGAAAACAGATAACCTTCATCCGATAAAAGCCCCAATATCTAGATCGCGTATGCGACGGCGATCGCCGCGGCGGAGATCCAGCCGAAGGAGGAGAATCCGGATGCAGCGTTGTTATCAGAAGCTCCGGGAGGAGATGCGAGCGGAGAATCAGAGGTAGCAGGGGGAACAGCAGAGGAAGTGGGAGTGATCGTTGGAGAAGGTGTCGGAGGAGCAGGAACGGGGGCGGCAACCGGTGATTTGGTGGATGGAGCTGGAGATTGAGAGGGAGGAAGAATTGGGGAAGGAGACGGGGCTTTTGTGGGCGGAGATGGAGCTAGTTTTGGCGTATTTATAACCGGGGAGGGTAAATTTTTTTCCTTTTTTTTTTTTTAATTGGGAAGTAGGGCAAAGGCTTTTCTTAAAGAAAAAAATATAGTAGGTAGATGCTACACGTATTTACCGAAATATAAGCTGTATCCGGTTGGGCCACCTAATCGAACGTTGCTCAAGGATATCTTAAAGTGCGTTTGGGAACTTATATTCTTAAAAATGACTTTGGTTTAGCTAGAGTATCCGGTTGGGCCACCTAATCGAACGTTGCTCAAGAATATCTAAAGCGCGTTTGGGAACTTATATTTTTAAAAATTACTTTGGTTTAGCTAGAGAGGACGCGATAAGCGACCGAGCGAGAGAGGAGAGGAGAAGAGACGAGTTAGGGTTTAGTGAAGATTGATTGAATGGGATGGAAAGGGAGAGTATTTATAAGCGGGGAGGGTAAATTTTTTTCCCTTTTTTTTGGTTCAATTGGGAAGTAGGGCAAAGGCTTTTCTTAAAGAAAAAAATATAGTAGGTAGATGCTACACGTATTTACCGAAATATAAGCTGTATCCGGTTGGGCCACCTAATCGAACGTTGCTCAAGGATATCTTAAAGTGCGTTTGGGAACTTATATTCTTAAAAATGACTTTGGTTTAGCTAGAGAGGATGCTGTTAAGTTCTGTTGCGTTGTAGTAGATGTTAATGATTATAAAAATTTTCATTCGGTGAAATTAGCATCTTCTTCTAAATGTTTCTCAAAGTTATTTCACATAAAAGATAATTTTTACGAGGGTTTTCCTGTTCCGCCACCTGCCTTTTAACAACAAAGCTTCTTCAAACAAAATCACTAAACATTCAAATAAATTTATCAATTTATACTATTCATTAAAACCAATAAAATATGTTTAATTGTTATAACGAATAAAGTAATTAGAATTGCTTAAGAGATTTAATAGATTATATTTTAAGTGATATTAATAACTAATGGAAAGTATTTCCCAAAAAAAAAAGGAAAGTGTTATACTAATAAAAATAAGCATTTGCAAGGGCATAATAGGAAAAAAAATTAAACTTAGTACTAATTGGGAATATTGTATATTATTAATTCAAAATATTGTATATTTACTGATTTGTATTTTCGCTTATTTTTATATGTTTCAGCAGATGCGCTTGTTAACTAAACGCAATTGTATACACTGGATTAAAAAAAAAGCTATTCGTGACACCGCCCCACGACTCCGTCAGCGGAATGCGCGTTTCTTAAATTTATATTATTAACGGAATTAATTTATAACAAAATACACGTTTTTGGGGTCGTCGCCGTTAGAAGTGATGGTTAACGTCCGATGATACGGTGATTGAGATAAAAGTCGGCCGCGGACGCAGTCATGCCTCCGCGTTTGATTCCGCTTTGAAAGGAACAAAGGCGGTGCGGTTAGATAAGCAACAGAGACTTCTAGTCTTCTACTCCAAAATTGACTTCAGCGGTCGCTGTCGTGAGCTGGCACCTCCGAGAAGCTTCCAAAGGATTACTTTAACATTAAGCATCCAACCGTTGGGAGACTTCGAATTTGTTCATACTAGCCGTTGGGAATAGATTCCAAGAATTCTCTCTTTATGTTAAAAAAAAAATTTTACATACCTACTACATGTTACTCAATTTTTATGTATTTATATATTTAAACTTTGAAGTCTGAATTTTATATTTATATCACTTAAAATTTTCAAATCATGTCAAAAATACAACTATTTCAACTTTTAAAATGTGAAATATATCTTTTTCATGTATAAATAAGGCAAAAAATATGTAGAAGTTGAAGTTTAGATATTAGATATATAAATACATAAAAATCGAGTTGCATACATGCAAATTCTCCTATTTTTATGCATTCAGATATCTAACATATGAAGTCATAAATTATTTATTTTTTTAAGGAATTAATGATAATAATATTTTTTGTGATATTAAAGATAGAAGTGTTGTTATATCTTCATGGCCAGGTTAATGCTGATGTAAAATGGATGCTTTAATCTTCAATTATTTTATTTTATATATATATATATATATATATAACAACAACAATAACAAATATTTATCTCACTAAATGGGTAAGCTCATGAATTAAAATTTTCCTATTATACTCTATTGAGTGTCAAATTTTCATTTAATTTTCATAAATTAAGGTCATTATCTATACAAATATTTTTAGATTCACCCCTACTATTATTAACACAAGTCAAAATTTAAAACATCTACTCTTCTAATTGAGTCCTCAGATGGCCAACGTTTAATTTGACCAAACCATCTAAAGAGACTTTCTCTAATCTTAACGGCCACCAGAGCTACTTCAACCCTTTTACAAATATATTCATTTCTTATTTTATCTCCAAGTATAAAATCACTCATCCATCAGATTCTCATCTCAACAATATTTAACTTAATTTTATGCCTCTCTTTTATAGGCCAACATTTTGCATCATAAAGTACTGCAAATCTCATCGTCATCTTATAAAATTTTCCTTCATGCCTAATTTCTACTTCCTATCACACAATAGGCTTGATGTTTTCGTCCACTTCAATCTTCCAACTTGATTCTACTAATATCATCCCCATCTTTATCATCATCATTTTGAACCATAGTCCCCAGATATCTAGAATATTCGCTCCTTTTAATGATAGACCATTCCATATTAGATATGTAAATCTATAACAATTGTATGGTACGATTGTAAATGCCCAAAGAAAAATCAAGAGAAACGGCATTATTGGAATATGGAAGTCACAGAATTGTCACACCTATAAAGGTTGAATGGTTCTATGGTGCAAGTATACTGAAAAGTATGAAAAAAGTTAAGACAGCCGTGTGAATCGTTTTTTAATATCATCTAAGGTGTTAGGTTGGAGGGTTAGGATAAATACGATTATTTTTGTTCAGGCGTTTGATTTTTTTTTTTTTTTAATTAAGGATTTTTTTTCTTGTGATTAGGGTTGTAAACGAGCTTGAGCGAGCTCAGGCTGGGCTCGTGTTCAGCTCGTTCGAAATATCTCGTGTTCGAAATTGGCTCATGAACAGTGTGTTCGTGTTCGGCTCGATTTAAATATTCGTATTCGTCTCGTGTTCGGCTCGAAATTGGCTCATTAAAATTAAATTGAAAAAATTAGATGTAAAGTGTGGGATTCGAACTTCGACCAAATATATATAAAATAAGAGATTAACCACATTACCACATTAGATGTTATGATTTAAACTTAGATATAACTATATATAATATATTATTATATAAATAATATATGTAATATATCATTATATAAATAATTATATATTTTTTTTTTCGGGCTAAAACGAGCCAAACACGAGCGAACAAAGAGTTGTTCATGTTTGGCTCGTTTATAATTCGAGCTTTAAAAATTTATTTGTGTTCGGCTCATTAACTTAACGAACGAGCCGAACACGAGCTACTTAACGAGTCGAACACGAGTTGTTCGCGAACAACGAGCTTTTTTGACAACCCTAATTGTGATTAAGGCAAAGTCTTTGACAGCCAAAGTATCTCATAATTGGGGCTTTACTGATACGCTGCTCATCATGATAATTGAATTACATTTGTTTATTGTATTCATATGAATTATTTTGATCCGACGATGAAATTCATCATATAGAAAAATGTTATAAATTTTATGAAGATAAGCCGTGATGAAATTGAAATTCACTTTATTTGAATGAGTATCACATTCCTCAAAGATGACTTAGAAATATTCCAAAAAAATTTTAAAGTAAGTTACATATCACAACATTTTTTATGTATTTATACATCTAAGACCTAAAATTTGTTATTTGCATTTATAACATTTTGGTGTTACAAATTTATGCATGAAAAAAATGTAATTAACTTTCTTAAGAATTAGTAAAGGGGATATTTTAATGTGATGTTAGAGATTTTATTGTCATCATGTAAATATGAAAAATTAGATTAGATATATAAATAATAAGAATTGTATGATATGTATGTAAATGCCCTATATTTTTTTACTAAATCAATTTTTTTAAAATATTAAACCTCTACATTTCAAATATAATATACTCATTGATTCACTCAATCCAATAACCCTTTAATCATAAAATATCCAACAATTTTAGATAATTTGAATCAAGAGACGTAATAAGGTGCAGCCTATTATAACTTGTAAGGCCTTATGCTCATATTTACATCTCTAACACCTAACTTCTTAAATTTATGACACCCAAATCTTTCACATCACATACAAAATAGTGTAACATGCATAAAGAAGGTGGCATATATGTAAAAATTAAAGTTTTGGAGTCAGAAAAGTGGTATGTATGTAAATCTTCAAAAAAAAAATAAAAATATGACACCCAAATCTTTCACATCACATACAAAATAGCGTAATATGCATAAACAAGGTGGCATATATGTAAAAATTAAAGTTTAAGTTGTATGTAAATTTTCCAAAAAAAAAATAAAAAAATAAAAAAAAAACGAAAGGCAGAAAAACAAACTTGTCTAGAACTTCTTTATTGAAAAATAAATCAAGAAGTTGTTATCTAAAGACTAAGATTAGAATAAAACAGTTTTAGATTATACATCTAATGCAACCTACCTTTACTTACCTATAATGATTAGGTGGCATATTTGATGTTGAGGTTATGGATTAAACCCTGGTGGTCTGGGATGCAAAGGGCAAACTAAAAATAAAATAAAAATGAAATGCTCATAAATATCGAGATTATTTTTGTAATAATTTAATTTCACCTAACAACGAGTATAATTACCAACATATAATCATATAATCATATTTATTACAATAATAGTACATAAATCTATAAAAACTCGGTCTCACGATAGTATACATTGAAGAGAAGCATAATTTGATCAAATGATTGTACTGAAATGAATATTTTTCTTTTGGGAATAAGCAAGAAAATAAATAACAATTAGCCTTGCAAGTGAGGAACAGCTAAGCGAAACTGTACCATAATCCTAAACTACCAGACATCAACTGGTTAGCCTCGAGACTTTTTTAAGGCTAACACAGGCTTCCTTGCTGGCCAATAACTGTATAATTTTTGTGATCATGTTTACTTAGTCATAATTTTATATTATAGTTTGTTTATCGTCCACGAGAACGTGGCAGGCACATGAAAATCAGTACTGCAATGGAATGGTGACGTTATGTGCTAGATTTTAATTGGATGATGTATCATTAACAAATGCTTAATTCGTTTTGGTCAAGTCAGTGTCCAGCTAATATATGAGCATTTGCAGCATTCCGATCCCATTTCGTAAGGGTTGTTGACCTGCTAGATTAAGCTGTGGAAGAGATTTTAGCCTCTGGTGAGCTTAGCTGCTCTAGCCTGCTGTTAGTTGTTTTGAGGATAAGGTGAATTTGTTTTCGGTATCAAAAGGAGGTGTAATTGCGGGACCAACCCACGTCGTAAGCTCGGTTTGAGTTTTTATAAGAGAGACTACAATTAGAAGCAAAGCAGCTCATCTTAGCCTGGTGCTTAGGAGCTTTGGCATTCATCATAGAAAACATGATGTGAATTTGGCTAAATATTGGTCGAAAATTTGATAGATTTTTAGCTAAATCAAAGTTCACAAGCTGATAATGAGTCCATCTTAGCTCTTGAATCAAAATGGATTTGAGACAAGTTTTAATTAGACCAAGCTAGGTCAGAATCAAATCAAAATATACATGCTCAAATGTAGAAGTGCACAAAGAAATGTTTCTGTATTAATTTGAATTAATATTGATGTCACCCTAAAATCCGTTTGATCGTGCACAAATCATGGGGCATCGCCTGAGTTGAGAATTTTGAGGGATGAGGACTAATGATCTATAAATCTTGTAAGTTTATAATCAAATCTAATGTTTCAATGAAACGAATATAGTGAATAAATGATCATTTAAATTTTATAACATTAAAACATTTGAACATTCAAAAAATAACATAAAATTAAAAGGGATTACTTTGGGCCATTCAAATAGCTTTTTAAAACAAATCTATAAATAAATACTCATTCTCTAAATAAAGGTATGGTAGATTAGAGATTAGAAATGGCTCGGTGGTCTAAAGAATCCCATAGCCCACATGACCTCCGACTTTAGACTGTCATTGTCTGGCCATGGTCACCGAACTATCAGTGGTAGAACATCATTTCCAAGCCGCCGCCACTGAATTGTCTCCACTCAACCTCCATATAACCACCACAACTCAACCATTGTCGTCGATCCCATCACTTATCATAGCCAACAAATGTTGAACACCATGAAACAAATGAATCGTCGTTGCCTTACAGTTATCACCAAACAGCTGCTACCTGGCCATCATTTTTGCATTGTTATCACCTGACCATCATCGTTGGACCAAAGTCACCTAATCATTGTTATTAAACCACCACCCGACATCCAAGCCATCGCCCACTATCACTGTCGGGCCATTGCCAAACATTAGTCGCTAAACTACTGCCAACCGACATTTGCCATCAAGTCCCCACATCCCGACCATTATTACCATCAAATCACTGTCACCAAATATCTGTCATCAGATTGTTATTGACCTATGCTATTTGACCACAATCGTCCAACCAACCATCACCTAACCACTGACATCAGATCGATATGGACCAACTGCTGCTATAAAACTACTAACACTATCAAACCACCATAGCCGACCTCATCACCAATCATTGCTAACAATGGCGATGCACATCAGGGACTACCAAATTACTTACAACTCAACCTCTATCACCAAACCACCTTACCCGACCATAACACTTACATCTAACCATGGCACAAACATCATGATTTTTAACCACCATTGCCCATCTATGACCTCCAAACCACCTACGCCTGACTACAGCCACTCAACCACGATTGCTTAACTATGATATGAGTGCCCAACCATAGCTATAAAATCAAGGAAAACATGATAAACATCACTCAATCATGATCTCCTAATCATCATCATCTAATTATAATCTCCTCAACATTGTCGCATGAGCACCATCACATGATTTATGTCATCCGACCATCTTTGCTTAATTATGATCTCTCTCAATCATTGTTGAATTAATACAGTCATTTGATCATCACCACCTAAATGTAGTCTCCTGACCATTGTTAACTAACTACACTGATGTTTGTTGACTTTGTAGCCCGCCATGTCCTTCAAGATCAATACATGTTATCGACGTGTGCCATTACTTATAAGATTGATACACGCCATCAATATATGTCATCACTTATATGATGAAGCATGTCATTAACATCAATAACCCATCTTCATCTGCCATTGCCAATAACACCAACACACGCCATCAACCATAAGATTGATGTACCTCGTTGACATCAACTTTGCCTTACAACATTCAAACTAGTTATTATACCATACTTCTGAATTCTGGTTCTCTCTCATGCAAGAAATATAGTCGAATATAACACCAGTGATATCTTGAATATAAGTCAACTGCCTCAAGACTCTACCAGCATTTATTATGGGATTCATTTTGCACAACTCGTTTATTAATTGTAACAATGCTTCCTCAAAAAAAAAAAAAAACTACTTATAATCAAAGATATACAAAAGCAAATCATTTTAATTGGGCTATACCAAAAATTTTTCTCTTTTCAAATTTTCCAAGTAAACGTTTGGAAATCTTCTATGAATTTTTTTCTTTATCAGCATGCACGTGCGTGCCGACACACACGCCCACGTGTATGCGTGCGAGCACGAACACGCGTGCGCGCATACACACAAATATTTACCACGAGTGCTCAAAAAGTGATCGAATTGGAACCCATTTTTTTCTTATATCAAGCTTGAATCAAAATACACAAACACAAATATTTTCCATGAATGCTCAAAAAGCATCAAATTGGAACCCTTTTTTTTTTCTTATACAAGCTTGAATCAAAATAGACAAGCAGGTTTGGACTGTAAAGACACACACACAAATATTTGCCATGAATGCTCAAAAAGTGAACAAATTTGAACCCATTTTTTCTTATATTAAGCTTCAATCAAAATAAACCCACACACATGCACAAATTATTTGGCATCAATGTTCGAAAATTGATCAAATTTAAACCATTTTTTTTCTTATATCGAGCTTGAATCAAAATAGACAAGCATGTCTGGACTGAATAAAGATTCAATCACGCACAAAATGAAGGCTTGGCTTAAGATAATTTGCATCATATTACTTAGATCCAATGTTAAACCAAGCTGTTACATTGGCATTTTAGACAAAAGAGCTATTTTCTTAGCAATAGCCACTTCTTGAGTTCTAACAAAATATAAATCATAGAGGAAACTGCTTACATTGGCTCAATTACTCTATTACAAGTTAAATGTACAAGATCCTTGATGGTGGTGTCTAGCTATATGGAGATTAATTTGAAACGCTATTTTGATTGATGTAGACTTGGACAATAGATTAAAAGTTATTTGAATTGTATATACAATCAGGTAGAAATAAAATGGCATAATTTATATTCAAGGATTATATGTGCTTCATCAATGATGGATAAGTCCCAGTTGAAGGATATCATGGATGTACAGTAAATGTTACATATGAGTTCCAAGCAGACGCTTATTAACAACTTATGAACAGCAGCATGAGCCAATTAACAAAAGCTAACAGGGATCACATGGTGAGCGGATGCTAATTGACTTTTTTCCTGTTTTAATGTCAACGATGTAAAAAAATTTGATGAAAAATCAGACAATGACCGAAATGTAGGGTCAAAAAAAAGTTGCCATATCAAATTTTCTTTTCGGATTTATGGAGAAAATATTTTAATAACACCAATATAGCGCGTGCAGGAAACGACCTCCCACTACTTCAGGCTCGACCTAGGCAATAATCTAATACTAATTTATTGTAAAAAAAATCTATAAATTTATAAAAATTGTGCATATGCGATAAAAAATTTTGAGATTTGAGTTTATGTAATACAATGTGTATTTTCAATGGTAAGATATTTAGTTATAAATTAATTTTTCATCTTATGATGGGTACTTTTATATCACATAGAAGATGAGCCCAATGGCTAGCAGCCTAGACATTTGAATAATTAGAACCCCCTCATTAAGATTAAAACATTACTTATTGTGCAATCATTTTCGGTTATGTCAACTACTCATAAACCAAACTGCCATAAAATGAAATGGAACCTAAACACCGTTCCTTTTTTCAACATAATTAGCGAGAAAATCCACAAAAGATTGTCAGATCAATTTACCAGAACAAGTTGGCAGGCTTTCTTTCCTAATCAAAATAATGATTCAGAATATACGTTCATTGAAGTTAAAAAAATTAGTCCATGAGAATTTTTAGTTTAATATACAGGAATGGTGAAACATGCGCAAGAAATAAACTGATTGGGACAAAAATAAATTATGTATAAATGTGATTTTATCTATGTTTACAACGATCTTATAGAAATGACTGATAAACTAACCAATTTTCTCTTTAAAAGCAGCAGTAGCACTGCAGCACAGCATCACCATCTAGGCACCGTGTTAAGTATCCTGAACAGTCAGGTTCCAGATAAAACTATGAAATCAATTACATATATATGATCAAGATCAATGTTCTTATATATTACAATTGCAAGTGTATAAAAATTAATTCCCAAGAAGAATCGAAGTTGTTGATGATTGCTAAGATGAGTATGCACGAGTAGGGCTGTCAAAACGGCTCGTTGTTCGTGAACAGCTCGTGTTCGGCTCGTTAATTTCGTTCAATAAGTTAACGAGCCGAACATGAACTAAGATGCGTTCGTTCGTGTACGGCTCGTTTTGGCTCGAAATACTACTCATCAAGTATATATATATATATATATATATATT
>NW_018165200.1:336330-345527 GCF_001263595.1 Phalaenopsis equestris | reverse complement strand
TAATGAGTATTATTTTTAAATAATTTAATTGACTACAAGGCTACAAAGTTTTATAATCAATTAAAATTACTAATTAAAAATAGAATAAAAATATATTAAATTATATTTAAATAAATATTCTAAGATTGGGTGACTAGGGTTATCAAAATAGTTCATTGTTCATGAACAGCTCGTGCTCGGCTTAATAAGCAAATAAGCCAAATACGAACACATTTTTTGAACTTGATATATAAACGAGCTGAACACAAAAAATGATATTTTTTAACAAGTCGTGTCTGAACTCCCTCAAGCTCAACGCGTTTACACCCCTAACAAATGCATGCATGACTACGTAAAAAAAGTTTTTTGTTCGCAAACAGCTCCTGTTCGGCTCATTAAGCAAACGAGCCGAACACGAGCGAGCATTTACATCAACAGAACTTGAACATGAAAGGAAAATTGAGAAAGAGGCACTTCCAGATATACCACCCAATTCTTACGTATTTACATATCTAATACCCAAACTTCACTTTTTACATTTATACAACCGAGATCCTTCATATCACAACAAAAATATCTCTATTTTAACCTTAAAAAGGTGAAACATAGATAAGGTGGTATATATGTAAAAATTGAAGTTTAGGTGTTAGATATCTAAATACATAGGGATTAAGTGGTATGTATGTAAATATTCATTGGAAAAAGTAAGATAATGCATAAAACACTGTAGAGTAAATTAATATTGCATTTTCTTTTGGAATCAGTAATTACCCAAATCTCACAGCTCGCTATTCAGGATTGCTACTGGTCGAACTAACAGCGTGCTTGCCGTCCTCAGAGCGCCCATCATAAGTATCTAACTCCTTCACTTTCTCAAGTTGTCTTAAGAGATCTAACCTTTCTCGAGCATATGTGGACGGAATCTACAACAATCATTCACATGGTTAGCTAGAACAGAAAGGAAACATTAGGGATAAAACACAACTAGACGAAGAATTTCGTATTTTTCATTCCCTACCAGAGAAGGCACATATCTCTGAATAGCAGCAAGCATGGCTGCATGGCCCACTGCTGTGACCTATCATTACATGAGAGAAGAAAATGCATTAAATGGTAGTAAAGAAAACAAATGAATTCAATATGGTAGCCTATCCAATTTCAAAATCAACATAGAGTTAATCCTATGCATCCACAAAAGAAAACTTTATCTACAGTTCAGTCCGGTGGAAAATTGTGCTTAATAAAAAAGCATGCCAGTGTTGTTTCCTAATGAAGTCAAATTATAAATCTGATGACACCGATCTAAGGGTGTTAGATGGTGCGGGAAGGTTAGAAGATGAGTAAGGAGAATTGTAGAATGAGAAATGGAAAAGGAGGGGACAACAATGGTTAAGAAGCGGCAAAGAACTTCGTTTGGACAGCAAACCGCACGCCAAAACATCAGTTCGGTAGCATCAATTAGAGTAGGAGGTTGTCAGATGTTCGGGAGATATCACCATCTTAATCCAATCATAAAAGATCTAAGGATGCATAACCCCAATAAGTATAAACTAGAGGAAACAACTTCAATTGCATAAACCAAAAACCAAAAAGCACTTCTAAAACAACATAGTTATACAAAGACAAGAGATTAAACCCTAATTATAAATTAAAATAGATAAATAAGTCCACAATGCCCTTGCTACAACCTACTAGGTGGGAATTGCTTGCTACAGTATTCACGGGTGGGAGATACCATTCCACCAAATCCCATCCCGATCAGGAGGCTCTCACCTCTCGTGTTTCATATGCTTCTGCATTACTCTCCCCGTGTAAGAAAGGTTTCGTCTTCATCTCTAGAAGCATCTAGATCCACATAATATGCTAACAAGTTAATGTCATTAAAAATAGCAAAGATATTAGTCTCTTAGTAAATCAATCTTTGCATGCATTATCCTCAATTCTCTTGGTGATTCTAAGTGGACCATCAGCTCTACGCTTGAGCTTTTCAAACAAATTTGAATGAAATATCTCTTTCAACCTGATTCATACTCAGTCACCTTCTTCAAAGGCCATAACCTTCCTGGACTTGTTAGTTTGCTTTTGATACTTAGTGTTATGCTCGACATTGTTCTTCCTCATCTGCTCATGTAGAGTCTTAAAATATTTTGGGATGACTGCAGCTTCTTAAAAATATGACGGTAAAGTTGTGATAGAGAAAAAAACTTCTTAGAAAGTTGAGGTGAGAGTTATAAATATCTATAGTAAAATACAAAAATATTTTCCTTACAATTTTCTTCCTTCTGTGCCATTTCTCTCCCTCTTTGATCGTTGCCACCTTACCAAATATTTTCTCAATTTCTTCCATTCCGTTCTCCCGCTCTCCCTCGCTGATTTCCCGAATCGGATCAAACAACCGCCTCACAGTGCTACAAGAGAGGGCAGAGGCATCGCTCTCCCCACCTCGCCTCCTCCTGCAGCTCTCCAACCAATCTCCCTCTTCTCGCGATCTTCCTCTCTCCCGGTTTCGCCCGAAACCATCACCTTCGTAACTGAAACCGTGTGATACAGTTGCAGTTGGAGCTATTCGAGAAGACAATGACGAGATCGTAGGCTAGTAGAGGACACTGAAACTTTCATCTACTCCCACCCAAAATCATAAAGGAAGGTAAACCTTGTATGTCCCCTTCCCCCAGTCGCACGCTTTAATCTTCCTACGGGATTTAACCAATGTAAGACTTATAGAAACCAGAGGAGAAACGGGGTCAAAGGGCTTGTAGAATTAGATGATTTCTTTTTCTATTACTATTTAATTAAATCCTTAAGTGTTATGCGAATCCCCCATCAGTTAATTCAGGCATTCTAACTTTCCCCTATATCAAAATACTCTTTTGATTATATTATTTAACGTTCATTAAATTCAACTTCCTTCTTCTAAGAAAATAATAATAATAACTTATTATATATAAATACATATATTAATCTTTGAAGGTCCATTAGAATACACCTAATTTGATAAATAAATGCACTAATTGCAAAACTATTTATATTTTGAATTCTAATTGTGTAGGGTCGCTAGTTACACCGTTTTCTGTTTAGAAGTATCTTTTCGGCCTTCTCAAGGTAAATAACTACTTTTTATTAGAGGATAAACATATCATTCCTCATTTGGGGCTTTGATCATTGTTGTTTGTAGTATCTTCATACTATTTCATTGATTGTCAGTCATACCTTGGTTTCAACTATAACTATTATGTTAACATCTTTATATGCTTCTATTTGCTCATAATGAAGTAACTAAATGTATTAATGCAAAATTCCTGCATATTTAAATTAATCCTGAAATTATGATATATAATACTACACATAAATTGTGAATGAATTGAAAGATAAAAAATTTGGAAGTAAATAAATCACATTTAACTCTTAATTGTACCCAACGACTTACCCTACGATATAAGCGTTGAAAAGCGCTTTAGAATTTTCGAACTCCTCTTTCCTCCTCTTAGTTTTGCCAGCACACTCTGCTTCCCTGTCCCGGTTTCTCCCTCACGCGGCTGCAGCGGGTCGATGGTGAAGGATCCCGCAGTCCTTCACTACAGTAAGAGGCAAGTGACACACAGTGAAGCCGTAGAGCACCGCACCTCTTCCCCATTTCCTGTTTCCTCACCTCCCGCAGCGATTCCTCCTCCCGCAGCTTTTGCGCAATTCTGCACTATAGCAGAATCGCAACCAATAGCAGGCCGCACACACAATCGAGTGTCGCAGATATTGATTCAGGGCTCTAGAGATAAATTGGTTGGTAAGTGTGAAATTGATTTTGCGTTATTTGATATTTTCATTTTCTTCCTCTTGCTTTCGATTTGATATTTGTCTCATTTTTCATTTATTGTTTGTTTCAGATAGAAGCTCCAAAATTGTGTCGAAAATGGCTTGTAAGTTTCCATAAAGGGATTCTAGTGGGAATTCAGGAGGGTTTAGAGGGACTAAGCAAAGTTAAGAAGAAGAGAGAGAAGATTGAGCAGCTTTGGAGAAGGGCTTGTTGTCGAGAAGCCTTTGTAAGGTATGTTTTAGCAATCAACTATATTTTGAGTTCAATCACTTTACGAACTATAATATTCAGAATTCCTATGTCGTTTAACATATTAGGTTGTTTACTTGAGGCGATAAGTTCAAGGCAAGCATATAAAAGAACGTCGAAGGTCGACTCTGTAAATTTCATGTAAAATAATCTCAAGTTAATATAAAAAGAATAATTCAATTTATGTAAATCAATTAAATCTTAAAATTTAATATTATGTTTTAAAGGTTATTAAGATTAATATAAAAGTTACCGCAAGTTCCAGCTAGCTATTAAATATTAAGATTTTAGTGTGGCAATCAAGGTGAGTGATTAAATTTTTAAATTTTAGTAGTCATTTTTTTTCAAAATGTATATTTGGCTCCATGGATATTCTAGCTTAGTTAGATCATTTATTATGTTAGCCAGGATAGAGAGGCACGAAAGATACGTATGATATACTAGATCTGCAAGATTGGCATAATAGGATAGATACACATGATAAGCACGATGAAAAATGATATGCATAATATAAGAGATATGCATGAGATAAAGATATGCATGAGATAGAGATATGTATGATGAATAATTGCATAGCAGAGTAAATATAAATGTTAATAGATATATAAATATATCTCAGAATATTGTATGTTATAAAGAATGTAATATATTTTATATGAATACTTGTATGTGCATGTTCAGAGGAAGATTTCACCCCCTAATTGTACAGTCAAGGGACGCTATTGTAATGGTGCGCGTAGATTTTTTCAACCATCCCAGATAATTGTAATGATTTGATCGCTAATCGCTGAGCCGAAAAGATAATATCTGCCAAGGGAGAGTAGACTAGAGCTTACCTCCCCAAACAATTATGATATTTACATAATAACCACAGTGTTGACGGGATAATATCTGTTAGGAGCAGATAATGACATTTCCATTATAGACATTTGCGATGTATAGATCGCTAACCGTTGTGACGACAGGAGTTGATGAAGCAATATCGGTCAAGGGTGTAAGGTTTTGTTGACGATAACCTCATAAAGACGGAATTGTATGCAACGAGTATAAAGTAAAAATAAAGTTAAGATAAATGTATATAAAATATTAGTGTTTTCATTTAGAAAAATGTTATTGATACACGCATTAGCATATATTAGATTGCTTATAAAAATATAAAAGACCAGCATATTACAAGATTTCTTATAAACTTGCATGCATATTGAATTTTTTTCATTGGATTACTGTAGTTTACAAGTGTGATTACACTTGGGTTTTCTTTAGATAGCTCATTATGTTGTTTTAATAGTATTTTCAGGTTTTAAACATTTGAACAATATAAATGGAAGAGCAAATGTGTATATAAGACAAGAACAATGAATGAAATGTTTATTTTAATTGCTTTCTTTAATGGCACTTTCATGTATTATTTGAATATTAAATAGTTAGTGTTAGAATTAGAATAAGGATAACAGTGATTTAATTTTCACCATCCAACCATTCATTCCCGTATTGGTTAACTCTAAGCCCCATGTCGAGTCGTTATAGAGAGAATGAAATAGAAGAGTTCGACGGCATTTGGACACAGATAGGTGTTGAATGACAGTTTTCCTTGCTAAAAGCAACAAATAAAACTCCAAATCGGCGACGTTCTGGTGGCGATGAGGTTCCACCATCTGTGTCTGAGTAAAATAGAAGAGTTCGACGGCATTTGGACACAGATAGGTGTCGAATGACAGTTTTCCTTGCTAAAAACAACAAATGAAACTCCAAATCGGCGACGTTCTGGTGGCGATGAAGTTCCACCATCTGTGTCTGAGTAAAATACAAACACACAACTTGCAAAAGGAAAGAATAAATCACTTCGAAGAGCATAAAACAAAAAACCACATCTCCAAACAAAAAAAAATGCCAAACTCTAAACCAACAAAATAACAATATATAAATGATTGCCTCAGAAAAAATCTAATTAGAAATAGATCAAGGGGAAAGAAATCCTAATTAAGCTTCAAATAATAAAATAAAATAAAAAAAGAAAAGTTTGTAGGCCCAGCCCCATAATCCCAAGCACAAAATCCCACTTAGGGTCTATCGACAGAATCCCATCTTCGTTCCCACGTACGCAAGAAATTCATATGGATGGTTCGCGATTCGAACCCATGATCGCAGGAAAATGCGGAATCTCGCGTCCAATCCAACCCTAAATGTGATCCCGCATTCCAGAAACTTGTCCTTTGTCACATTTAGAAGTGCTTGATGAATATCAAATGCCAAATTCATCGGAAGCTAGTCAGATTTGGTGGAAATTTTTAGAATTATTCTCATCAAAAGAATAGCACAGAGCATTAATTTTTGTGCAGTTTATGTATTTTATTTTTGAAATATAGTTTACTTTATTTTTCTATTTCTATATTAAAGGACAAGCCAGTGACAATAGCCACAGAAAGGTCGTATTTTGTGGCATTAAGTTGGATTATTTGGTATCAAGAATATTTGGTCGACGATATTTCAAATTCGATTCAGTTTAACTTAATTTTTATGATACCTGGTTATGATTTGGAAGTTGGAGTTTGGATTCATCCACTTAAAGTGTATAAGGCAGAAAACATCAATTAACAACAGCAGACTTTCCTTTTTGGGTTTGGTAGCGGAGAATTTCTGTGTTGCTTAATATTCATGTGTTACTTCCTTCGGCGATGGAAAGGGCAATAGCTCAATTGATGCCCTTCGGATTTATCCTTGGTTGGCTTTATTTTAAAATGAGGTGGTGATGTGCGTTGTATAACGCTCTTCAAAAATCACAAATGGCTGGAGAGGATCCCATTTTACACGAGCTTAAACTTATGGGTATGGGCAGATGATTTGAAGATTTTAAAATTAAATATTGTTTTTTGTTGAAATGGAGGTTTAAAAATAAATTAGGAATATTTACATTTCTAATGAAATTAATTCACACTTCAATTCGGGTGATCTTATGTTAATCTCATCCATTGGCCAATGTTACGAGTCTATAGATAGTTGATCTGAAACAGATATTTGATAGCATTTAGCTTCAATATAATCTCTTTCTAACTTCAATCTTAAAGTATATGTAATTATTTGGAGTGTGGCACGAGTATAACCAGCTCATTTCGAGGAATGTTATTTTCTTGCATCAGTGTGAGGCCTGATTATTTTTCTTTGAAAATCTATTCCATGCTCTATTTCGTCCTCAGTACTTGGTATTAGTACTTATGAATTTGATCAACAAGTGCAACATTGAAAAAAGGATTTATGAGAATAATTTTGACTTGTTCATTGATTTTATTTTATTTTTACTTTCTTGCTGAAATTCTTAAATATTTTGAACATTTTATTAAATATTTAATCAAAACTCTAGTACGGTTTGGTTTCATTTAATTATTATATGTGAAATTGAGTTGTTGAATTAATTGATAAAAAGTGATTTGTGAATGCCCTTTTTTTTTATTTTTGCATGAAGGCGCATTATGCATCATATTAGTTGCATGAGGAAATTTTACGCTGTAGATGAAAAATCAAACATTAAACTCACAGCAAGAGTTGAGCCTTCAAATTATCCATGAAAAAATTCGAGAGGTCATGAAAGACTCACGGGAAGAAGCATAAGAAAACCGATAGGGACAACTGATGCCAAGTCAGTCAGAGTCCTTCGGAGAGCCTTCTTTTCCTTCTCTGTGAGGTCATCTCCTGTTATTGTTCTTTTCAGTAAAACCATTGCAGCTACTACATCAATGGCTAACAACTGAGTTCCCTGCCACACATCCTGAATACAAGAAATTCAAATTATTTACTTGTAATAAACATTCCAAAATCCACATATTAACTGTTAGTATAAATAATTTAAAAAAATCCCGGCAAGTAAGGACTCTTAAAATATGAAATGGAAAGTAATAAAAGCCAAATAACTTCTTGAACTCTATAGCTGAAAAAAAGATAAAAAAATTATATGGTATGGTTGAAAAGAATTCATGGTCATTTGCTTGAAAAGAATTCATGGTCATTTGCTCATTTTGAGAATAGTAATTTAACAGTTATCCGGGTGGGCCCTTTGCAGAAAGTTTGACACGGAAGTGTCCCCGCTCCGGACACGGCAAGGCCCCAATCGTGTCCCTTGACGTCAGGACCTTCCGGTCCAAGCAAACAAAGGACCAACCGGTCCAGTTGATTACTTGGGTTTGTCGCCGACTTGATTTACTCTTTAGTTACCCTAAAATTTATAAGTATGTTGCTTTCATATTTGAGGTCAATTTTTCTCTGCGTGTTTTCTGCCAGGATGGCGGTTGGAGTCTAGGTTTCCCTCCTACGGAAATATGCGTGTTTTCTGCCAGGATGGCGGTTGGAGTCTAGTTTTCCCTCCTACGGAAATATCCGACGATGAGTGGTGCCCCGACTGTATCTTGTCCGAGGGTGATTATCTTCAACTTCCCCACATCCTCCGCAATGTTCCCTTCGTCGTCACCGCAAACTTCACTATTGCAGCCGCCCGAAAACAGCCCTCTTGGTTGTTCTCCCTGTAGTTTCCCCGCCTCCCAGCAGTCAGCCGCTTGCCATCCTGGTTGCCCCCCTGCTCTACCATCCAAGCACCTTCCTCCACCTTCTCCTAGCCCTATGCCTTACTGCCGCAGCCTCATAAGCCACTATCCCCACAGCTGTTCTAGCCACCAGAAACTGCATCCTTGCCGCCTAGCTATTGTTCCAACACTTCCCCTACGCTGCCATTGCTATTCTAGCCACCCAAAACCATCCCCCTTGCTGCCTCGCTGCTTTCTCAACCACTAAAACCACCTCCCAGCGGCCTATCTGCTATTCCCACCGCCCAGAACCATCCCTAGCTGTTGTTTCTTTGTTGTCCAGTCCGCCTAAACCCTTACTACCTGACCGACCATTTTTTTTTGTAAATCGGCAATTACAAAAATTTGATGGCGCTACTAGAAGATTTAAATTCCAGCAACGGTGTCAAAAACTTGACTGCGATTTTATATATATGTGTTTGATTTAATAAAGATGTATAGATATAATATTCAATAATGTTAAAGTCGAATTTGTCAACGCAAGTATACGTATCGCTCAAGTAATATAGGGCTCTAATGGAGTCCTAGTTATCGATCTCACAGTGAGAAATAGAATACTACGGACTAAGGCTTAATAAAAAGTAATA
>NW_018165200.1:291667-335304 GCF_001263595.1 Phalaenopsis equestris | reverse complement strand
GCCGGGGGCCTTCTGGAGATTTGTTCTTCTAGCCTCGGGAGAAGCTCGCCATCGGCGGCGTCGATAGCACCGTCGGCGCCCTAGGGCAATTCTCCACATTTTAGTCTTTTTTGCTCCAAATTCGTTCCTTTTTGCATCTTTTTGCTCCATTGACCTTAATTCATCATTTATGCAACAAAACATCAAAAATATATTTCTTTAAAGTGCAATATCATTAAAAACAGTATAAAAGAGGTACGAAAATCTCAACATATTTTCCTTTGGTCACTACCACCTCTACAAGCCCCCTAACAGCTACCACTACAACCTGAGATCCACCATAGTTGAGTTTGTTTGTGTTTGTTATTGTATTTTCCTTTCAAGTGTTTTTGGTTGTAACCGCCTATTCACTTCAATAATAATATTTGTTTTTTCCTATTGTGGTTCGGGTTAACTCCAGTATCATTTGGTATCAGAGTTAGTTTAAACGTAATCCTATCCTGGGGTTTCTAGCATCCACTACTACTCAACCCTACCTTCACCCAAAATTTTTCTTTCGCACCCTATATCAACCCTACACACCTCCGTAACCTACCCATTCTCAAACCCTAATCATGCCGCTATGAAGGCAATTGCCAGAATCTGATCAAGAGTTTACCATGGAAGAGTTACAGCGACAATTCCGCCAAGTGCGACAACTCCGCTGAGTGCGACAACTCTGCCAATGATATTGAGAAAAAAACGCATGGAGAGGTCGCTGGCGAGCATGGTAGCGAGATCTGAAGAGGAGAGAGAGGAACACTAAACTCCCCTCCAAAGGGATGATTCCAGTGGAGAAGAAAACATGTCACGATGTTTTAGGATACAGTATCAAAGGAGGCTGAGAGATGAAATGCATGTTAGAGGATACATAGACGAAGTGTCTGTTGGGAGATACAAAGACTCAGAAGTGAAGGTAAACATCTCAGATATTGAGGGGCAGATGAATCTAGATGATTTCATAGAGTTGTTGCAAAACATCAAGAAAGAGTTTAAATACAAGGAGATGTCAGGCGACTAGAAAGTGAAACTAGCTGCTATCAAGTTGAATAAGAGCATCTTGTTGTGGTCAAAGAACCTAAAAAGAGAGAAATAGGGAGGACAGAGCAAGATTACTACCTGGGAGAATATGAAGAGAGTTGCAACGACAGTACCTACCCCCACACTATCATCAAGTTCTTCTCTTGAGGCTCCACTACCTACACTAGAGGGACCTATCGGTGGAAGAGTACACATCAGATTTTATACATCTTAAGCTGAAAGTGATCTAACAGACCAAGAGGAGCGCACGATACAATCAACCACTACCAAGAGACAATAGAAGCAAAACAGGCACCCACTACCATTCAAACAACCACTCACAGTTGGAGACATTACTAGAAACACATCTAAGACAATTAATAAGTTCGGCCAAGAGAAAGATCAGGCTGCTCAAAGTGAGATGTCTGAGAAAAGCAGCATAGCCAATACAGTCACAATCAGGAAATACTTCAGATGTCATGGTTTTGGACACATCAAATTTCTCGACAAGCTAAGTAATGTCCTTCACTGAGCAAGGTGCAAAGCTATGAAGAGGTAGCTGAAAAAAATGGTTGAGTGCCATTTCCAACAAGATGAGGGCGAGAAAATTATGGTTTGACGAGTTCTATAAATTGAGGCTACCAGAGACCAGCAGTGGGTTCGCCACAACATTTTCAACACCTATTGCATTGTGAAAGAAAAGATACGCAGTTTCATCATTGCTTGAGAGAGCAACAAGAATGTGACACCTACACAGATGATGGACAAGTTGAGCCCCGCAAAGGCAATCTCAAACATACTTCCTAACGTGCCATCAGCAATGTGGTTCAGCTATACTAGTCTCTGAGTGACGTTCAGACCTTAGAACTGAAGGTGGAGAGACAATAAAGCAAAACAGACACTCACTACCATTCAGACAGCCACCCACAGTTTGAGACATCACTAGAAGCACATTTAAGGCAACTAGGAAGTTTGGTCAAGAGGAAGATCAGGCTGCTCGAAGTGAGAAAATGTCTGAGAAAAGCAGCATAACCAAAAAAGTAACAATTAGGAAATGCTTCTGATGCCATGGTTCTGGACACTTCAAATTTCTAGACAAACTAAGTTGTGTCCTTCACCGACCAAGTACAGAGCTATGAAGAGGCAGCTGAAAAAAATGGTGAGGTCTGTCATTTCCAACCAGATGAGGATAAGATGATCGTGGTTTGGCGAGTCCTATAGACTGACGCTACGAGTTATCAGCAATGGCTTCGTCACAACATTTTTAACACTTATTGCACTGTGAAAGAAGAGATACATAGTTTTATCATTGATGGAAAAACACAAGAATGTGGCATCTACACAGTGGTGGACAAGCTGAGCACCACGACAAAAGACAATCCCAGTCATACACCCTAACGTGGTAGAGTAAAAAAAATAAAGTCAGTATTGACAAGAGATATCTCGTGGAGTTTTTGATTGTGAACCAACCGCGAAATCAAGTTTGGTACGACGTGGTGACCATGGATGTCTACCACCTTTTGTTGGGGAGATCGTAGCAATTTAATTATCGGATTCAATATGACAAATTCAGAAACACCTACTCCACCAAAGATGGTAAGCACATAATCCTTCTAACTTCTGCAGAGTATGAGAGTACAGGTACCCTTACCAATAGAGAAGCGCAAGTCGAATTAGTTTTGGAGATGATAGAGGCGAGCAAGGTAAAAGAGTCGATTTCAGACACATGGCAGCCAGTACATAAAGTATTTCAGGGCATCCTGTTTCATAACTTACTGTCATGTCTGCCACCGTTTGAGGAGATTCAAGTTACTATTACTTTAAATTGGGTTGAGCCAACCATGTTTTTCTTTTGGAGTCGGAAGAAAGCACAAAATCCATGTTCAGCTCAGCAGTTTACCCTCAAATGTTTGGACTGATATGGATGTTTGCTCGCAAGTGTGAAAAACTCCTCGTATATTTCGGGAGTCAGTGCAACCAACAATGGGATCCAAGTGTTCGTGTTAGAGCAACTTCGCAACCATCAACTTGCCAACAGAAGCTTCAACGAAAGGGGTCGAAGCTCCCCAACCCCGGGAGACTTACGCAAGAGCGTTCCGCTCCTAACACGGAAGGGCCGCGAAATCGCACCCCTTGAAATTCGAGACCTTTTGGTCCTGTACAAGCAAACTAGGGACCAGTCGATCAAGCTGATTACTTAGGCTTGCCACCCACTTGATGGGAGGCCATTCCTTAGTTACCTTAGGTCTATAAGAATGTTGTTTTCATGGTTGACGTCAGTTTTTCCTCGTGTTTATGTCAGGACAGCCATTGGCATCCAAGTTTCCCTTACAGGATTGTATCCAATGATGGGTGATATGCTCCGACTATATCTCGTCCCAGGTGGTGATTATCCTCGACCACCCGACATCCTCTACAACCTTCCCTTCATCGTTGCAGCTACCTTCTCTGTTGCATCCACCCGGAAGCAGCCCTCCTGGTTGTTCTCCTTGGAGTTTCCACGCCACCCAACAGCCAGCCGCCTACCATCCTGATTGCCTCCCTACTCTACCATCCCAACACCTTCCTCCACCTCCCCGCCTTCTGCCTCGTCATCGCAATCTGTAGTCCATTGTTATTCCATCCACATAAACTGCATCCCTGTCATCTAGTTGTTCCAACACTTCCTCTATGTTGTCACTGATGTTCCAGTTGTCCAAAACCATCCCTCGTGTCGCCTCACTGCTGTCTCAACCACCAGAACCACCTCCCCATAACCTAGTTGTTGTTCCCACTGCACAAAACCGCCCCTAGCCGTTATTTCTTTGTTGTCCAGTCTAGCTACCCCCTTGTTACCGCCTCTCTAAACCCCTAATGGCCACCACCACTACCCGAGATCCGCCGATAGTCGAGTTTATTTGTGTTTGTTAATGCATTCCCTTTGAACAGTGTTTGGTTGAAATCGCCTATTCGTTTCAGGAATAGTATTTGTTTTTTTCCTATTGTGGTTTGGGTTAATTTCAGCATGATTACAGTAAGTTCAAGGCATACTATTGCATAATATTTTCCACTTGACATCAGCATATAAGGTAATGCAAAATAAGATGTTCCTCTAGGTGGAAAACAAATAAAACAAAAAATTGAGAAAATTACAGATATACATTTATAAAGCTGATGCTGATAATGAAAATTTGACTTCTTGGCTCACAAGAATGAAAGAGACAATTTCGCTAAAAAAATGTAAAAGCATTCTATTCATAAGTAAATACAATAATTAAAATATTTTCATATGGCGGTCAAGATATTAGCAACGCAAGCTATTACACCATAAGCGGCATACAACACTGTAGCTGCAGAAAAGAATGTTTTTAACAGAACATATCAACTGGAAATATGACTTAAAAAATTATGCATGAATGCATCTATCCATCTATCTATCTATATATCTATGTGTGTGTGTCTCCTCACCACACTAGCTTCCTTGATCTTTTGTAATGATTTGGCAAGACCACCATCCTTCTTTTGTAATGGAGCCAATTTATCGTTCCTTTTGTCTGATGTGGGTACATATTCATCTACAGCCAATTCAGTCTCCTACAAACAAAGCATAAAAGTTATTTCGAACAAGTAGGATTAGGAACAAAATTGTTTGAAGATACCATAACTGTAAGGCTAGTACGTACAATGACAGTGTTGACTGCTCCTGAACAACTTGAATTAGAGTTTAGTAGCTGAAAAAAAAAGGGAAACAAATAACTAGCTGCCCGGGACACTGAATATCAGCATGCCTGCAAAAAAATATAGAATTGCTAGGAAGCAGGTGACAGGAACAATCAAAGTACAACTTGAGGGAATCTAACTACTTGAATTAGAGTTTAAGTTTTATTGATTACATCTCGCTTCATCTATAAGCTTTTTGTGATCAGCACAGTTCATAAGATTTTATTCATAATAGCTTCGACAAATTCAGTGATACAATCCAAAAATAGTGTTAGCCAAAAGAAAGCAGTCACAGTTTATCATTATGGAGAGTAGAATAAATCATATCCAAAGTTTGTCAAATCATTACAGCGTAAAACAGATGCATTTTAGTCCAACAAAATTATGCCGTTTCTTTTTTTCTTTTCTCTTTCTTTTTTTTTCTGAAATATGGAACAGTGAGTGGGTAAGAAATCATAGGCAAGATGAACCACAGGAAAGATTCTTCGGAATGGCCAATCAAGGGGTGATATAGAAACAACCAGAACAAAAAGATGAATAAAAAATTATACTTACAAAAGCAGAAAACCTATGGGTGAAACCTTTGTGGCTCAATGGTCATGCGCCATTGAACTCACACAAGCAATTTCTCTTCTTCTATCAATACATGCAACCATTACATAAGTAGTATACATAATATCCAACTTATAATTCCATATGCTTTACACCCTAGAATACAACTTTTACCGAGAATTCACAAGAAACTAAAAATTAATTTTGGATTCTGAAGTGCCTTGATCTTTAAATTGACCCACAAAAAATTATTATGGCGAAAAAGTCAGGCTCTCTCCTCATCACTTAAACACAACTCTCCCTTGATGTTACATTTATCTCTTTCCTCATATCATCTTCCCACATGTACAATAGCGATTACAATTTGTACTAAAAAAAACTTAATCAAAAATAAAATATTATCAAACAAGAGATACGACTAAATAAAAAAGATGCTTTGTTGAGACCTTATTTGAAGATCATGATAAAAATCGACCTCTGAATATATCCCACAACCTGATTTGATAAAACATAATGAAATTAATTGAAGACGTAAGTATAATATTATGGAGTTAGTTTAAATGCATTCCATATATTAAAAATGCTCAAAAGGAACCAATGTCATGAAACGGACTACACACGTCCAAAATGTCAAAATTATTTACCCCCACAATCTAGTCGATTGAATATGACAACAACAGTTTAAGGATGAGCGTGGTAACATGCAGTTTTCAGTCTAAACACACTGCACAAATCCAAAATCACTCACACCTTGCAAGTTTAGAGAGGTGGACTGCGCTGACACACTTAGAACCTCAAAAATACCTCAAAAGAATTCATACTGCATGGGTCATTACTTGGGGAAAAAAAAAACAAATTATCTCCACACAAGATGGGGACAATTTAGTGCGAACAACAAAAATTATGTGAAGAGTCAATACACATTAATTTTGTATTTTCTTAAAATTAGATATAACTTCTTATTAAAATTGTATTTTCTTATAACTAGATTTGAGTTTTTTTAAAAAAAGCCTAATAAATCAGTTGCACTATCCTATTTGATCCTGTATATCTTCTGCCTCGAAGTAGTTTACACATGAAAAATCGTCCATTGATCATGAAGGAACAATTGGAAATTTTTGAAAAATACACTAAACAAAACCCTTGCTTGGCCTCTGTCCTATACAAGCATGTAACCCAGTTTGTGTCTTTTACTCTCCCTCATCTTCCTCTCCTTTGGTTCCAACCCAACTCACACTCTCTAACCTTCGATGACCAAGAAAAAAGTTTGTCATGATAAGCACTGAAAAGCCTTGATAGGATCAAAAAGTTTTATGTAAGCAATGATTTGTACCAAATCAGATATTGCATATGTAATAGGAGTTGTCAGCAGGTATATGAGCAATCCAGTTAGACATTATTTGAGTGGATTCTCAAGTATTTGAGTGGAACAGTCAACAACGCACTTTGTTATGGAAGTGCAAGGATTGCTCACAAGGATTTGTAGATTCAGATTTGGCAAGAAATGTGGACAGTACAAGTACAACGAGGAATATCTTCACATTGGGAAGCATAGTGGTGCGTCGGGTTTCCAGGTTAAAGAGGATTGTTACACTTTCTACTACGGAGCTCGAATATGTTGTTATTACTGATGCTAGCAAGAAGATTATTTGCCTACAGAGTTTCACGGCAGAATTGTGCAAGGAGCAGAGGATTGGAAAACTCTACAATGACAGTATGAGTGCAATTCATCTTGCTAAGGACGTTGTTTTTCATGCCAGGATGAAACATATTCATCTAAGGTATCATTTCATTCGCTCTCTTCTTAAAGAAGGACAGTTGTTCCTGAAGAAGATACACACAGCTCAGAATCCTGCGGATATGTTGACGAAGGTTGTGACTGTTGAGAAACCGGAGTTGTGTTTGGCTTCAGATAGGTTTTATGAAGGTTGAGACCGTGGGGTGAGCCACACCACAATACATGACTATGAAGGCAATTCAGATGGAGGTGTAGGAACAAAGAGGACTAAACTAGGTGCTATTGTCTCCATGTGGGAGATTGTTACTCTTGTGGAGCCAAAGCACTAAAGGAAGACCGAAAACCCGGCGCTTAGGCGCTGCTTCTGAAGGGTTGTCTTTGCGCCCCCCTTGGGCGCCCAAGCACCCAACTATGCTTGGCACGATTTTGCTTCCCAAGAGATGGGCGCTTTTGAGCACATAGCAGTTGGTATGCAAAATTTTTGTTTCAAGCCAATTTCAAGCGGCGTATCAGTAAGCCGGTGTTCTTCAAAAATTCCTGGTGAATAAGAGAAGAGTTAGAGAGGAGGATTTTTGGGATCTCGGCGAGTGTTGTTTGCATCAAATCGGACAAGGAAATTTTTCGAGCGTCCTGTAAGTTTCTTCCTGTGAGTGTGGAGGAGAAACTTGTGTGAATTCTTTGTAAAACTATCTCATTTTTATAGTGAATTTGTGTTGGTGTGGCTTCGTAGTTTATTCCTGTTCTCAAGTTTTTCCAGGTAAAATTCTCGTGTTTTCTAATTGTTTTGATTTTGCTTTCGTACTTAAATTTATTGTTCCGTTTTCTGAAATCATGTTATCATATTCCACGGTGAAGCTAGAAGGAGATTCTTTCGAAGTAATTTCTCTCAACAAATTCCTTGAATTTCTCTTCCTTGCATACGTGCTTGCAACCTTCATGGGCCCCTCCTGTTCGTTGGATCCTTCGGTCGCTGCTCCCCACTGTGCTGCTTCTTCCTACTGAGCCGTTAAGTTCTTAGATCGTTGGGGTGGGTCGGTCGGCTGAATCTCGATTGGTCCCGCTTGAGCCGTTTTAATACGCTGTGTAACATATTTGTTCTTCATTTAATCATTTTGGCAAAAGTTTATCTTATCTTCCAATTTAAAGTCTTAAAAAATTCTTATGGCAAATCTAGATGCTTCATTACTTTTTGTCATTATCAAAAAAAGTTACATTGCATCATCTAACGTGATGTTCCCAACCCTCACCAGCTGCGCCAATCAAGAGGGACATCTCGCCCACATTTTCCTACTGACCAAAAAATACTAGGTCATCACGTATCACTTCTACTAGTTATCAGCCGAATTTTAACCCATAATCTTGCTTTCTCATCTAGGTTAGGTACTAGCAATGGCGATTATTAAAGAATAAAGTCATATAAAATAAAATTAATATTAATATTAATAGCTCTTGACTGACAACTAAAAAAGATTATTGATGAACAAAATGCTAATAAGTTTTGGTGTCGAACAAATAAAAGTGTCGGGTGACCTATAAAAAGTTTTTGATCGTGTAAAACGACCCATCACTCAATATAAATAAAGTTTCACAACAAACTCTAGCCTAGCCACATCAACAAATACAATTACACATCTAGCTAGAGAACAAATAAACATCAACAAGGATAGTCCACAAATACCAATGACAAATATTCGATAGAAAATTTCTAAGAATAGTTCGATGTCGTCGAGACATCCACTTCAAAAAAAAAAAAACATTTGATATGCATCAACTGTAGATTAGACCTTTTAGAATATGATGTATTAGTTAATCTCATAGAAACTTGACTTTAATGTAGTATATGATACTTGGGTGTATGGTACATGTGCTGATCCATGGATGTGACAATTTTTATTTGTTTTGCAAGCGGCCTAAGGCTAGATCCTAGGTTCTAAGATTAGGAGGCCAAGACCTCACTAAAAATGAGGTCAACAGTGTCCATACTTTCATCCAAGTTTTTCATGCCTGTGATATCCCATCCTGTATTTAAGGAATCCATATCTCATTGCAATGTTATGTATCATAAAAAGAAAGATTTCATCATAAAATATAATTTAACAAGAAAATTCAAGAAGAAATTTTGCGTGTGTATTTGTAATTAAACTTACCTCCACATTTTGAGCATTATCAGTACTTTGTTGCACTCTCCTCTCGAGCTCAATTAATTCATTTCTCAAATGCTCAAATCTGTTTCTCTCATTTGAAATGGTCTCGTCATTTCCAAATTTAGATGATGCAACAACCTGAATGGGTTGTGCAAACTATAAGAATGTGGTTAGACTAAAAAACACAAGAAAAAAATTGGAGCATTCAATGTTGCAAAACTGCTGACAACTTGAAGTTGTAATATTATTGAATAGTAAAAAGAAACTAAAAAAGTTGAATGTGGCTCATATTTTAATCATCATAGACTATCGTTTCTAAAAGTATTCAATCACCAATGCCAACAACTCTAATCTAATAGATTTGTTTTTTCAATACGACACTTAATAAGGAATAGCAGTTAGTGAGATATTGCTTAACTGTTGCCTTACATTTTGATCTGATGTTGCTATTGGACGCTCTCTCTTGCTTACATTACGTGTCATGAAATTCCAAAACCAACGCTCTTTATTGGCCATCCTGCCACATGAAGGTTTTATCAAACACTGAAAGGAGTAGAAAATGGGCATTGCAGCTCTTTTGGCAAAAAACTTCAAACATTTCAATATAGTGCAGCAATCCATTTTGTGTACCTCTTGCCAGATACTTCATCTTTTTTACTAGAAATAGATGCCTCCATAGCCATTTCTGGAAAACTTTTCTCAGTAAAGGAGTGTGAATCATCGCCAGCACCCCCCTAAAGCATGCAAAACTGATTACTGAAGCCAAACTCCATAAAGAGCATAAGTGCGTCAATTTAATAGCTATAAAACACAACATGCAATAGCAAACGGATAGCTGAAGCCAAAACTCATTAGACCTTAAGAATGGATTAAAATATGCCATTAATAAATGTCCTTAAAATTGGTTATTGTGCCCCAAACTCATAAGATTTTTGTTTCGTGAGTTAGTTTCTCGGCCATACAAGAGAAAAAAAGGTAGACATAAAATGCAAAGATCTTATGGTAAGATTATGAAGGAAAAAAATAAGAAAGACTAGCAGTCAATACTCCACATGAAAAGATAACTGGATTACTTGCATGGAGGTATATATTTTTGCTTTGTTTAAAAGAAATAATTATGTGGCAAATCTCAAAAATAACACTAAAAATAGAAAGTGAATGAAAAATCCATTAGCATCAACAGTAAACTGTAAGCAATATTTTCTGTCTGGCCAAAATATTCATACTTTGACAACGGATGATTTCAAACATAATATCAAGTTATAATGGTTAAGTTAACAGATCTTTAAATTGAAATATTCCAGAATTAAAAAAATAAGCTTCCAAAAAAAGATACAAAAAGGATGATTTAAGGAAGAATCCAATAAGACCTTTGAATCCATAATATGCAATCCAAACTCTTCAACAAACATCTATTGAAAGAAAATGGAAGGGCATGGAGGTTTTACCTGTTCTAGCGAGTCTGCTTTAGCTCTGAAAGAAGCCTCGAGAAATTCAGCCTCTTTCTTGAGCTTCCTTATCTTCTCAAGATCCGAACAAGCAGCTTTTAGATGCTCTTTTCCATTATTTGAACTAGAAACATGTAGCTCTTGTAGCAAATTCTCTAACCTAACCAAAACTTCCTCGACACTTTCAAGAGTCTGCAATCAAAAATCAAATATTCCACCAAAAAGGGAATTAAAAGATAAGCATGCAGCTCATGAGAGTGAGTAAATTGTTCTAGCTAACAAAATATTGACTTGAAAGGAAACATTTCGCAGCAGGAAAAATTAAGTCTTAAAATGTTATCCAGATGAGTTCCAAGTTATCATCCCAATCAAAAGAAAATATAAACGTTGCTGTTCAGTTTTTAAAAATACGATAGTCTATTGGATGCTTAAATGATATCAACTCAGAACCAATTAATAGCCACAATAAGCATGAATGATATAACGTATCCAATTCGAGATTTAAATTTCATTTTAAGCCAGTATACCCAGCACTACTTGAGAAATGCCATCTCCTACTCTTAGGGCTGCTTAATTTAAGAAATTTAAATGAGGTTTATAGGGGCCACGCAGTTCTTAAAGATTCTTAAAAGCCAGAATTAAATTTTAGTTTTTTTAAGCAAAGACCACTTTATGTCAAGCTTTAGGCAAAACATTTCAATCCTTTCTCTCAACGTAGATAATAGCAAAGGTGGGATTCCAAATATTCAAATTTACCAAGATTAAGTGATTAGTAAAACCTTCATACATTCCCTACCTCTCAGTACAAGGAGGAGGATTTGAATTTCTATATTATTTTAATGTCCTGTACAGCATTTTACAAAACAGGACTCTTTGTTCATAATTATAGAAAAATGTAAATAAGCAAATAAAAAAAGGTATTCATTAAACAAAATTTAGAAGCATGCCTTATCAAAAGTATCCATCTCTTTCTCAACAGCCAAAACCTCAGTTTGTCGTTGATTTTGATGCCCTAAACCATCCTTATCCCTTCTGTTCCTGCAGTTTTCAGTGAAACTATTTAATTATCATTTATCTGTGAGAACCAACACGTGTACATTGGCGAAGATGAAAAGTAAAGAACCTAAATTTTATGTTTACCTTAGCACCCCAAGTTCTCTCATATGCTCAGTTAAAAAGCTGTGCCTAAATATAAGAGAAAATACATAGGTAACGAACATATCTTAACTTTGTCAATAGAAAGTACCAAAGGGTTGAAGCATGCGGGACTAAAACAAAATGCTTGCAGTAATACTTCAAAAAATCAACTATAAAAATAATGTACCCTCTAGCGAGAAATCTTGCTGCCTTAATGTTAGATGGGTTCTCAAGCCATGAACTATATTTGATAAAACCCGTCATCCAATATGAGCACACATCCAATACATAGGGAATTGCTTCTTCTTGAGGCATTTTTTCTTGTATAACCATATTGTCATGAATCTGTTTTGTGTTAGATAAGTTACCACCATAAAATGGAAACCACTCCAATTCTTCACAAACAACCTGCGGATTGAAAAAAAAATTGGTGCAAAGTTGGAAAAATCATAAGACTTTTACGTACATCTGAAGATTTTGATGATGGTATAATGATGATAGAATGGAAAAAGTTGTTCACATACTTCAACATACAGCTGATACGAACTTATGGATGACAACTGAGGATAAAACAACACACTGCCCCCTATAAGATACCTGTGAAGTAACTAAACATGAAATCAAAGCACATAAAAAGTGGTGCCTAATCAAAGATAGCTAATCAAACGTAGATGATTGCTTCAACTGCACCTTATGATTCCTTCAATTGGGTTCTCCATTGTGGTAAAGCCGTTAGATGATAAGAACGACTGAGAGCTTCTGCCCAAAGCAATAAAAAACCCAAAAATTGCCAAATCCTTCTCCAATACCTGTTGATTACACGTCAGCATATTTTATCTGGAATAAAAAACACTCATAAAATAATACTCAAAAGAAATGATTGAAAAAAAGTAGCCATTAGGATTCCCCGTCAATAAAAACAGCGAGTGAAACAATCTTTCTGATGTTTTGAAGAAAAATATGAGCACTGATATGTGACCTATGAAGATTTATGGGTACAAAATCAGCCGTGTCAGCACAATACAAAAAACTGTCATAAATATGCATTGAAATAAGCATAGCCCAAAAAATTCAACAGATAATTGAATCTCATCATTCAAGGAAAATGATAATTCCTTACAATAAGACAACAACTGAATTTTTTAGGACTTAAGGTCCTGTATTGTTCGTGGGCCGGGAAATATCTTGTTTTTCAAAGAAGTATTGAAGAAGGAAAGAATAGAATGGAAGTCCTCACCTCCCCTATACCTCAATTCTTAGCTCGTAGTAGGTGGTAGAGCTGAAAAGGACAAAATGGGAGAGATAGAGATAAATGAATGGACCGATCAGTTGGGGGGGTCCTTCCCTCGAATGTGGGAGGCATCTCAATTTATATCTATATTCTTTGCTCTCACCCCGCACCCCTCGATAGGGGTAGAAAAAGAGAAAACTGTTAAAAATATATATTGTGAATAATCCCAACTTTAACAGGGCTTAGAATCAATTAGAAAGTAAATCAAACAGCCGAATAACGAGATCGCACCAATTCGATAAAAATCGGAACAAAAATTAAAACAGAAGCACAATCAAAACAACCACAAAAACACATGAGAATTTACGTAGAAAAATTGGAGAATGGAAAAAAAAACCACAAAGCCATACCATCAAAAGTTTCCACTATGAAATTCAGAGGTTTAACAAAGAACTCACACAAGCTTTTTTCTCAACACACAAAGAAAACTTACAGGACTAGCTCCACAATCTTCCCTCTCCGGTCCGATGCAAAAAAGTTACGCTGAATCGCCGAAATCCATCTATTAGAAAATCCTCGCCTTCACTAAGAAGCTCGTCAAAGAATTCAAAAGGAAAAAACAACAAGCCTCAACAAAAAGGCTTGAAATCGAGATTAAACACTATAATCTCGTTACAAACTATTTTGGGCTCCTGGGCGCCAAGACTTGGAGCCTAGTCGTCGAGCTCTCGAGTAGCTTGCAGCGTCAAAAGTGGGTGCCTAAGTGCCCATAATGGGTGCATGATTTCCACATGCTTGGTCTAGGAACCCCCAATGGGCCCTTGAGCGCCCATAGGCCGGCGCCAAGGCACTGGGAGCACTTTCTACGAGAAAATCAGCCTGTCTACTGCTCAAGGGTGCTCCAATCAGATTCCATGCCTAACAAAAACAAAATGTAAACCGCAAGAAATAAGAACCGACCATAATGTCCTTGCAAGAAGATTGGGAAATGGTTGTCAGGTGGCTCTCCATTAGAAATGCACACGTCTATAATTGAATGATGTTCTCTATGTCGGTGATTTGTAAATCTTGAGGAACAAGTACAGATGGCCTACCAAGTCACCTTGACAGGTGAGCTCGGCAGACCAATATAGCAAGTGAGCTCGGCAAACCATTTTGGCAGATGAACTCGGCAGACCAGTTCAACAAGTGAACTTGATAGAAGAAGTTGACGAACCTTTTTGAAAAATAGAAGATTGGACCTTCTAGTCCCACAAAAATATTTTAATGCATGCTTTGACTCGTAGAAGCCGCTTATGAGCATATATTGATAAAAATAATGAATCAGGGCTATAAATATAACATCATGTTAAAAAAATAAAACCCGACAATAAATACCAGGTCATTAAAAGTGAAGAAGGTGAAGAGTAAAAGCGAGAGAGGAACAAACCGTGTGTTATAACAAAGAGACGGAGATGGGGAAAACAAAGATGTGGGCTTGTGTGATAAATAAAGAAGAATGCAAGGTGGACACAAAGTTGACAAAACAAGCTGAGGGAGACAGAGAATTGTTCGGTTCATGCACAAACTAGAAAGTGAATAAAATGGAGAAGATGAAGAACAATCAAAGGAGCAGATCCCCTGTGCGAACTAATATCGAGGCCGGGAGATGAAGAAGTGCAACTTTGGCTTTCAAAATACAAACAAAATTTAAACAAATACTTTGACATTGTCTATTCGAGTCAAATCCATCAAACTAATAGAGTTCATTATTTTCCTTAGCAGTGTTAATCATCCTTCCAATAGTCAATTCGTGAAACTTACAACAAGAATAAAAATTAGTAAAAGACAACAAGTTACAAGACAATTTAAAAACATGGAGTACATCACGAAGGGTTAACAATGAGGTGAGTTTGAAGTTCTGTTTTTGGCAATTACTAAGAGGGAACCACGGCTATTTTGATCGTTTTAATGCTCGCACAAGATCTATAAGAGAAAAATAATTCAGAACAACCAGTCATATGATAAGTTGCACTAGAATCAAATATCCAAGAATGAACAAAATTAAGAGTAGCACATAACAATGCAGTGGCTAAATATTTACCCTTCTGAGCGAAAAAGAAAGACATGAGATCGAAACAATTTCTGCAGGAGCTCTAATTTCACCTAGGTGAAAGGGGCTGCATCCAAGCTTGCAAAAGGCTCCTGAGTTTCTTCAGTAGTGGCTCGATAAGCTTGACCTTCAAACTTGAACTTTGATTTCTAATTCGAAGGTTTTCCATGAAGCTTCCAACATGTCTCATTTTTGTATTAAAGATTTTTTGCAATGCTTGAGCCATAGTTTCTTAGACCCTGGTTTGTCAATATCAATTCCTTTTTACAAAAGAGTCGAGTTCTCATATATAATGTCACAAAGAAGTTTGGTATTGCACAACACAATTTTTCTTCTTGACTCTTCATGTCTAACCTCAGAAAAACTTTTCGAACAGAGGGGAGAGGTTTCCTACCAAGGATGACACATTTGACTTTGTCTAAACTCCAAATAAGGCTAATTAAGAACATGTAGACCCGATCATTTTTCTATCTTCTTTTGGCGAGCATAGTCATTTGAATTCTCTTAAATGTCATTATAACATTGATCAAGCTCTTATTATAATATTACCAACTCATTATAATATGTCATAACATCATGATCATTTTGTTTGGATTTCTAAAGTTGAGTTTTCAACTCAAAATTTTGGGAAGAATTCTCCAAGTCAGAATAAAGATCTCTCACAACCTCCCATATATCTTAAACAGTGGGAAGGAATAGATACAGCTTTCCTATGGTAGGTTACATGGAATTGATGAGTCAAACTATAACCAAAGAGTCTTCAAACTCTTTTTTTCAAATTAAAGTCACCAGACGTAGGTTTCAAACATTCTCCAATTAATTATTCAATTGTGCATCTTTTGTATATCGTCAATTCTATGGATTGATCTCAATTACGATAGTTGTGCGGATTGAGTTTTATAACTGTAATAAGGTAGTGAATTTTGGAGATAATACCCGGCCGAGACAATCATGAAAGGAGATTTAGGATGACGTGAAGTGGTTTTTGAATTGTCGGAACCAATAATTGGGGTAGAACAATACTGAGTTATAAAACATCCACAGAATTTTAGAAGTGTTACGCACGTGCAGTGGCAACCCCAAGGGAAAAAGAAAGATGTTTTTGTTCTAGTATGGGCTCGGCTTGCGCATGTTCAAACCTGTGTCAACTCCAGAGAAAGGTTGTGAAGAGTTTGGTTCCAATAGTGCCCATGAAGGAGTTTGGTTCCCACAGATAACACCAAAGAAATGTCACGGGAGACAGGACTTGCTAGCTATAGATTGAGTGGTTCGAGCCCTAGAAGTTGTGTGTGACATTCCTTGCTAGTTACAAGTTGAAGCGAGGCGAAGAAAGAAAAAACTGTGAGAATGGAACTCACAGACGGACAAGCCAATAGGATTTAATCAAGATTTTGAGAGCAATAATGTGGCGTTAATGCCATGTAAGTTTTGGAGGGTGATAAATAATAGGGGGAAGGCTATCAAATTAGAAAAGCCACAAAATTCACATGTTAAAATCAGAAAACAAAAATTACAACTAACCAACAAGAACAACTTCTAAAAGTAGGAAATACTAAAAATAAAACTTCCTGAAATTCCAATACATATCGATCGATTAAAGGATAAATTATATATAACTCATTTATAGATAATATCAAGCCCGATTAGATGAATACTCACTAATTATACATCTAAATAGTTAACCTTATTTTTTTCATTGTTGTTTTTACATCAATTTGAGAATGATATTATTGAAAATTTTATTTGAGCTCCCATTATATTTTAAGAAAATAATAATAAATTTCACATTGTTCTTAGACATGATAATATAAGAAATCAATATAATTTAACAAAATCATTGTATTTAACTTCGCTAAATATATGACATCGATAGTTTATTATAAGAATAAAATGCATTATTCAGAAAAACAATACATTAAAATTGATGGAACTAAGCTTACAAAAAATTAGTGGCAATCCTACAATAAAATTAATACAAACAGCTTCTCAAATTTATAAACATAAGGAAAAGAGAAAATAATCCAACATTATTTATTTTTTCATTATATCAATGATTTAAAAGCTTCTTTTTTTTTGGGGGGGGGGGGGGGGGGGGGGGCATATCTAAGGAATGTCATTTAAGCCACATAAGCAAATTGATCACCCCATGTTATTATTTAAGAATAATTAAAAAATTCTAAGAACTCACACTAAAATAAAAGCTTGTTTTTTTCTCTTTTAATTCATTAAGCAAATGTCTCAAAATAATTCAAATAAAATAAATTAAAAAAAACTCACAATTAGCTCTTTGCTTACACATTGTTCCCTTAAAAACACGCTCAGTCACTACTCTCTCGCTTATTCCCAACTTCCATGCTAATTTGCACTCACACCCTTAACGAATTAGCTCAGTCATTGCATCACCCATGATGACTAGTTCACTAAGAAAATGTTCCATTAATTTTGCTCCGCCAACTTGTTGAGATTATTTTTTTTATGATATATATATTAAATAGAATTTAAGTAGGATTACATAAATAAATTTAATACTTAAATAATGAAAAGGTAATAGTTTATTAAAATAATAAATTAATTAAATTTTATACATGTTTATTTAAGGCTTTCAATTTTAGAAGAGACAACATCAAAGAAATAGCAAATTAATTGACATCGAGGTAATTAATTAGTATTTATGTTCTTATACTATAGTGATATTTTGCTTCTTCTAGACCAAATACATTTATTGGTACTATCATTAGTTATATTGAAATTATTGCAAGCTCGTGATTTTGAATTCTAGTGAACTTTTATTCATATTGTATGAATGATATATGAACAACATTATTTAAGTGATTTTATAAGAATATTCTCTGATATACAAATGAGAATGAAATGTATTTCAATAAATATTAATTTTGATAGAATGTTGTATGTGCATGACTAACTATCATTGAGTCACCATTTAATGGTACTAGTGAAAGAGCGCTAAGTTATCAGTATACGTATATGGAAAAAGATATTAATATTGAAGTGTCTTAATTAGTATAAACATTTAGACAGTGCTCTTGTGATGAGGTACAGATATAGAATAATATTAGTAAGATAATGATATAGAAAAATTCATTGATAGCATTAAAAATTGTTAATACTGATTTATTAAAATTTCAAATGGCGTGCATTTTACTTTCGTTTTCATTTTTGTTGTTGCAGTTTAGGAATATGAGTATTCACTGATTTGTTTAGCTCGCTTTCAAACTAACTTTTTCGGTTATTAAGCGATTAACCCGAAATTCATTGATAACATTAAAAATTGCTAATAATGATTTATTAAAATTTTAAATGGCATGCATTTTACTTTCGTTTTAATTGTGTTGTTTTAGTTTAGGAATATGAGTATTCACTGCTTTTTTAGCTCATTTTAAACTAACTTTTTCGAGTTAATTAAGCAATTAAAAATGAGCGATAGAAGGGAAAACATTTATAGAAAACACGACCCACTAATGAGATAATTTTAGTTGTATCGCTTTAATTTAATTTAATTAGTGGTTTTTTCATCAGTTAAATTGTAGATTAAAATAGAAAATTTAATTCACACCGTCCGACCGTCTATACCCACCCAGGTTAAACAAAAATCTGAAATCTATAAGATAAAAGTTGAACCCTAAGACAGCAAACGACAACAACAACAAGCCTTTTATCTCACTAAGTGAGGTCAGCTATATGAATCATTTTCATTGCGTCCAATTGACTGTCATATTTTCATTTAATTCTAATAAATTAAGATCATTTTTTATACAATATGGCCAAGTCTTTCTAGATCTACCTCTGCCTTTCTTCACATATGTCGAATCTAAAACAAATACTTTCTTAACCGGATTATCAGATGACCGACGTTTAATGTGATCAAACCATCTAAGACGACTCTCTAATTTTGTCTACCACTCACATATATATTCATTTTGCAATTTGTCTCTAAGTGTAAAATCACTCATCCGCCTAAGCATTCTCATCCTAGTAATACTTAGTTTTATGCTTCTCTTTTAAAGGCAAACATTATGTATCATAAAGCATTGTATGTCTCACTACAATCTTATAAAATTTTCCTTTCAGTTTAAGCGGTACTTCTCTATCATAAAATAGGCCTAAAGCATTCATCTACTTCAACCAACTTGAATTCTTCTAATAATATCCTCATCTATATCACCATCACTTTGAACAATAGACCCTATGTATCTGAAACGTTCACACCTTTTAATAATTTGATCACCCATAGTTGCAACTCTGTTACTAGAGCTACTACTACTAGAATTGCATTCATAATAGGTACTAGTAGTTAGAATAGGAAGGATTTAGAATAGAAAGAAAATAGAATATAGAAGAGAATAGAAAAAGTCGATGAATATAAGATGAAGGAATAAAAATAGGAAAGGAAGAGAAATAGAAGGAAATGGAAAAGGAATGAGGTAGACAAGGAAAGTGCTAAAAAAGTGAGGGTTAGACAAGGCAATGAATCAAATAGAAAAAGGGAGTAGAAGAGTTGGACCGCAACACTGTATCAGTTACAGTACCGTGTCCCAATAAGTTCTCGTGTCAGGTATATGCCTCAAATAAGAATAAGACGCCAACACCATAAGATGTCCACATCTAAGAACCAGAAAAATAGGACCAATTTTAGTGAATGCAGGAAGTTAGCAAAATGAGAAGCCTGGTGACAGAGCGTTAACAAAAGGAAACTTGCGAGAGATTAATCTAGCAAGGTCGAGCTGAGCTAAGACAAGAGGAGGGGACATGCCCAATGGCAACACCCTAGTGTAGCTACGATGTTTTTTAATATGTTCAATAATTTAAAATAGAAATCAACTTTTTTTTTATCTTTGTAGATTATATGAAATCAGTCTTTATGTTTGTTAGATCATAAGGATTTGGATGTTTTTTAATATTTGAATATTGTGCAATATACCTTTTGGCCTCTTAATTTAATACTTGATAGTCAAATTTTTGACCAATTTATGTTTGTTTTAATAGATTTTAAAATATGAACATGGATAAAATGATTATGAATTTTAAATTTTGAGTTTATTTTAAAAATTCTCTTTATATTTGTTTTTTAAAATATTTTATCTAATAAATAAATAAATATAAATTCGTATGGCTTTTGCCTCGTGCCTCTAAGCAAGCCTCTGCCTTATAAAACATCGATTTCAATAGATAGTTTGTGATTTTGCTGACTATAGATTTGATGATTGTATCCCTAATCCTAAAAACAATGCAAGATTAGTTATTGCTATGCTCCAATAGTTCAAAAGTTGCTTCATTGAATTTTCCCTCACCTTGCGGATGCCCACCCGATCCTTGTGAGGGTTGATGGGACACACTCAACCCCCTTGTGAGCCACTATATTGCCCTCAATTCCAACCTCACGTGCAAGGCTTCCATTTTTTAACCATGTTGTGTTCATGTTATCACATTAGCACACTGCAAGTTTATGCTTATCATCCGTTTGTTACTACGCCCTGGAGGCGACTCCTCCTGGTTTCAACATCAAATTTGCCCATCCTATGAGTTCATGGTTCTCTCAGTGGTTATTACTTCTCCAGCCAAGATATCTAAGGTGGCAACCTTACTTCTTCAATCGGGTTTTGCTTTTGGCTTAAGCACCCTCAAAAACCTCTCTAGCTGCCTTTTGATTCAAAAACTTCTTCATACAGGCAGCCTGCTCCTCCGACGATCATGCATTGTGCTGGTTACCCTTAGGTTGCTTTTGCTCCCGATGTGTCAACTGCCTTGAAATCTCCTTTTACATGTGTCATGCATTCTTTCATTGAGGTTGGGGGTGTGGGGGATGGATTATAGATCTCAACTCGCTGGCTCTCTCCACTCAATTTTTTAATGTTTTCAACAAGGATCAGTCCCAACTTATTACAAAATGCCCTCTACACTTCATGATAGACCAACTTTTTTTTTCTGATGAAAAAATATACAAGTTAGCATATCTTTCTCTTTCACCATTCTTGGCAAGTTCTCTTAAGGACCACCCCACCTTACAATTGTTCACAAGTTCATTTTGATTAGTGATTTATTGGATATTTCTCCATTGAGTTTAATGACTCTCACCATGTTCTTATTAAACTATAAGTTGATTACTTACGAAATGTCATAGCGAGGACAATATTATGTGAACAGTTTTCCGATATGGATGCTTAAGTGGTCTCCATACTTTGATTGCTCTGCAGAACCACCTGTCACAATTTGAGTTACTTTTTCTGAGCCTTCAATTCATTATTTCAACTGATCTACACTAGTTTCTCCTGGTTCTGTTTTTAAAAATTTATTTTAAGCAGATGCTATTACTGCTAAACTTTTTAAAGAAGTTTCTGAAAATACGATCGGCCTTAGTAATCTTAATATTGTTAATAATAATAAAACACTTCATTTTTATCGTTGCATTAGTAAAAAAAAAATTAATGAGACTTTAAAGAAAACCAAAGGTGGAAAGTCTGTGGGACCCGATGATATCCCAATTGAAGTGTGGAAATTTTTAGGCGATTTGGGAGTTTCTTGGCTTACTAAACTTTTTAATATTATTTAAAAAACTAAAAAGATGCACGAGTAGAGAAAAAGTATTTTGGTCCCCATTTTTAAGAATAAAGAGATGCAAAAGAGTGTGCAAATTATAGAGGAATTAAGTTGATGTGCCATAATTTAAAATTATGGGAGAGGGTAACTGAACATAGGTTAAGACATATTACAAAGATTTCTCATAATCAATTTGGATTTATGCCAAGCAAGTCCATTATGGAAGCTGTACATTTATTGAGATGTTTGATGGAGAAGTTTAGAGATAATAAGGAGGATCTACATTTGATTTTCATTGATTTAGAAAAATCTTACGATAAAGTTCCAAGAGATATCTGTTGGAGAGTTCTTGAGAAGAAAGGTGTTGATATGACTTATATTCAAGTCATTAAAGATATGTATACTAAAGATGCTACTTGTGTTCAAACTGAAGGAGGATTGACCAATTATTTTACTATTTATGTTGGATTACATCAAGGATCAGCATTTTAGCCCACATCTTTTTTCTTTAGTTATGGATGGTCTTACTGGAGATTTACACGAGGATGTCCCTCGGCCTATGTTTTTTGCTGATGATATCCTTCTCGTGGATAAAACGAGAGAAAAAGCCAAGGAAAAACTTGAATTTTGGAGGTCTACATTGGAGTAATTTGCCAAGGAAAAACTTGAATTTTGGAGGTCTACATTGGAGTCTAAAGGCCTTCGTTTGAGTAGAACTAAAACTGAATACATGAAATATAATTTTAGTAGTAGTAACTATAGTGACAGAAGTGTAACTTTGGGTAATCAAATTATGAAAAGATGTGAACGATTTAGATATCTCGAATCTGTTGTTCAAAGCGATGGTGGTATAGATGGGGATGTTAATGGTAGAATTCAAGATGGTTGGTTGAAGTGGAGGAATGCTTCGGGCATTTTGTGTGAAAGCAAACTCCGCCTAGACTGAAAGGAAAATTTTATAAGATGGTGTTGAAACCTGCAATTATTTATGGATGCTCTATGGCTGCAATGCTCTATGGCACTGAATGTTGGCCTTTAAAAGAAAAGCATAATACTAAGTTAAGTGTCGTCGAGATGAGAATGATTAGGTGGATGAGTGGCTTTACACTTAGAGACAAAATGCAAAAAATGAATATCTTCGTGATAAAGTTGGTATAGCTCTAGTGACAAAAAAAAATAGAGAGAGTCGTTTTAAATGGTTTGGTCATATTATACGTCGACCATCTGATTATCCGATTAGGAGAGTAGATGTTTTAGATTTGAATTATGTTGTTGTTGTTGTTGTTGTTGTTGTTGTTGTTGTTGTTGTTGTTGTTGTTGTTGTTGTTGTTGTTGTTGTTGTTGTTGTTGTTGTTGTTGTTGTTGTTGTTGTTGTTGTTGTTGTTGTTGTTGTTGTTGTTGTTGTTGTTGTTGTTGTTGTTGTTGTTGTTGTTGTTGTTGTTGTTGTTGTTGTTGTTGTTGTTGTTGTTGTTGTTGTTGTTGTTGTTGTTGTTGTTGTTGTTGTTGTTGTTGTTGTTGTTGTTGTTGTTGTTGTTGTTGTTGTTGTTGTTGTTGTTGTTGTTGTTGTTGTTGTTGTTGTTGTTGTTGTTGTTGTTGTTGTTGTTGTTGTTGTTGTTGTTGTTGTTGTTGTTGTTGTTGTTGTTGTTGTTGTTGTTGTTGTTGTTGTTGTTGTTGTTGTTGTTGTTGTTGTTGTTGTTGTTGTTGTTGTTGTTGTTGTTGTTGTTGTTGTTGTTGTTGTTGTTGTTGTTGTTGTTGTTGTTGTTGTTGTTGTTGTTGTTGTTGTTGTTGTTGTTGTTGTTGTTGTTGTTGTTGTTGTTGTTGTTGTTGTTGTTGTTGTTGTTGTTGTTGTTGTTGTTGTTGTTGTTGTTGTTGTTGTTGTTGTTGTTGTTGTTGTTGTTGTTGTTGTTGTTGTTGTTGTTGTAGATGCTATTACTGCTAAGCTCTCCAAGGCATCAATGATTAAGGTCCCAATAGAAATAGACATTACTATCCATTTGGATAGGGAGATTCGTATTGGATCCATTGCCCATAATTACTAGCAGATGGAAGAATATGAGGGTGTTCGTTAAGATTGTTCTTGCAGAATATTTGATCACAATTTCACAAGAATTTGCAAGCTCGCCCATAATTGCAAAAATCATCTTTTAATGATCCTTGAAAGCATGACATAAAAGACCAATCGAATGATTAAAACTTAGTGGTTAGAGTTCTGGTTAGTTTTAATGGTGTTTTCATAAAAATTCAAACTTAAGCTAGATCTTATCACAAACTCAGAGTCTTCCTGGTTGTCTTCTACCAAAAAAGGGAAATCAACACCTAATCAGCTCACAAGATCACCGACCCATATCCACCATATATGTTATTTTCTCAAAATCATCCCGCTAATATTGATATTGGCAATCCAAATTTGCAGTCTTATAAATTTGATATTGATGTGAATATTTCAAATCAGACCTAGTGGATGAAACATATGCTAGGAGGGAAAGGAATAGAAAGAAAATATACCATCCCCAAGATTTACCAGACTTCAAGCAAGGCACTTTAAAGGATTCGCATAAGATTCCCTTCCGTCTAATGACCTTCGCTGTGTTGCTTTCTAGTTATCTTTGATATTATAGTCTTTTAATGTTGCACTTATTTCATTGACTGATTTAAAAAAAAAAAGAAATTTATTGCATGGTCACAGGAGACTTGATCAAGGAACCTTAGACTCTCCCTCCCTCCCTCACTCCTTTCCTTGGGACAATTCAAGCATCTCATACAAGAAAATAATGCATGAAATTTTAAACAAGTTCTCCACTCAATGCAAGACTGAGAAGTGCAATGTAACAACAGGCACAATCAAATAGCAATGGACATCTAAGTGAAATTAGATCGGCTTATGTAAAGCAGCCCAAACTCTGCATGTGAAAAATATCCGTAATATTAACTTATAACTGATATTGTAGGAATGCATAAAAGCAACGCACAGATTGTGATATATATCAAGTTAAGGCATATGTTGTCAATCAGTCCCTCCCCCCTTACTCTAAGGCTAATTCACACATCTCATACATGATTTTGTACAGCTGACTCCAGTCAGCAATCACATCGCTTAACTTCTATTTCCTTGCACATTAACCATCTTTTCAATACCAACAAAAAAACCCAGAAAAATATATATATGCTTCCTGCATTATTACGTAAACAGATCAAGCAAACATTAGCTGTGCTTTGGCACGTATCTAGATTTCATCTCCACATGTTCTCGTAAATTGAAAATTACCATCACAATTAAATTCGAAACTCTAAACGTTTCTCCTGAACAAACATACTTTATAAGTAAATGCAAATTAATATAATTTCATAGGGAATAATAATTTCCAAATAGGAAACTCATAGCACTTTTCGTAAGTCTCGGTAGACTAGAATGACCAACATTTTGAAACCAAGAACAAATTAAGCATTATAAAATTCATGCAATCAAGACTACTAAAACCCCCAGCTGATGGATACTCACTTTGACCCCAAAAAGAAAAAGTTATCTGCAGAACTGTGACTACTAAGGGACGAATTCAGGTGCAATGTCATCAAAAAGAAGGTTTAGATTTTCTTACCTCTATGCTTTCACATGTTGTAAGCTTTGCCCATATCCTTTCCCTGCTAATAACCAGTTGCAGTTGTTTCTGCAGAAGATTAATCCAAAATGAGATTTCTTCAACAGTACGCTCACCTTTATATTTAACACTAGCAGCTCGAGGACCAAAATGAAAAAGAAATTCTCTGCGTAGACCAATTTCTTTCATAGAATCATAAGCCTTCTGTATTGGGAGAAAGTCAAGAAGCGCGTCCATCAGTCTACCAGTAGCATCAGGAAGCAATGACAAAAATTGTGAACAAGAAATTTTCGCTGATCCTAGCTTTGTAACAGCAGCAAGGCAGCTCAAAGCAAGCTTAAGCAGTGTAAGGTCATTTTTAGTAGCTGATCCAGAAGTCTTTCCTGTCGAGCATCTGACAAAGAGGGGGTGAAAGATAAAGCTAAAATTTAGCAAATCTTTTGCTAAACAAACCCCTACATAATGAGCATAAGAACATACAATTTTGTAGCTGCTGTAAAGCAAGGATCTCTTTCCAATATGTTCACAAATGTATTCACAACCATCGGATGTTGATGAGACCAAAACCATTCAGACGTTGAAGGCTGCTTAGCAGACAATTCCTCGTAGATTATACTCTCCAATGGAGCACACAGCCGGGTCAAGCTGAATGTTAAAAATTGATTAATCTGGTAAATTTTTTGTTTAAAAAAAGAACTAACAATGAACATATTAAAATAAAGGATAATGTTCAACCATTTATCACTTTTGTGATCAAAGTAACGACATTATTATTATTCTGAGAATGTGATTGAAGTCACTATAACAATTTGGAGTCCAGCAGAATGAGGACTGCCAAGACCATGGGAAAAGTTCATGTACTTTTCAAATATTTAAGTCAGAAAAGCCAAATAGCTATCTCCTTAAAAAAAAGGGGGCATTTACATACCACCCAATTGTTATGTATTTGATATCTAACAACTGAACTTTAATTTTTACATTTATAACACCCAAATCTTCCATAACACATCAAACAAACCACCATTTTAAATTTAAAAAAGTAAAAAACACATTCTCGTGTTAGGGATGTAAAAAATGAAGTTTAGGTGATAGGTATTTAAATACATAAGAAATGACCGGTATGCACGTAAAACTTCCACAAACAAAAAACAAGCTTCAAAACAATGGAATAATGACATTCGTTTAAGGAATTCTTCGAAGGTAAAAAAAATTATGGGCTAAAAAAATAACCATATGTCAGTAAATAATACACATTTTATCTGCTCTGGCACCTAATATGCTCTACTAGTTCTCCCTGTTGAAGACAACTTAACAAATGAGTTGTATGCAAGCCTTTTCACATGTTTATTTGAATTGAAGCATATCAATAACCATAAAATACTACCATCTATGTTGAATAATAGAGCCATTACTTTCCTAGAATAATAATGAAAATCTTGGGTTCCTGCAGCAGTCAGATAGGCAAGGTTGGCAAGTCTGCTATGGCAGCAATGGGAGCTCCCAAGATAGCCAGCTTGGCCCTCCAATGCTGACACGGCAGCTTCACTACCCCTGGATTAACATCATAAGGTCTGCAGATTGAGCAGATTTAGTAAACAGCTTTTGTAGTTCTCCAAAAGGGATTATATATTTTATTGTTAGTATTTTTATAAGAATAATTGCTGTCATATTGTTTCATTTCCTTTCTTACTAGGATGATTTACTTCTTACTACTTTTTACCCATTGTAAGACTTTATGTATAGAGCCATGTTTCAGGCTTCAGCCAAATAAGTAGAAAGTAATCCTCTTCTCTTCTCTCCTATTTCTCTTCTTCCTTCTTTATTGCACGATATTAGAGCTAGGTTCTGCCTAGGCTATGGCAATTATCGCTAACAATGCTAAATATCACCACCAACGCATAAAATAAACTAGAAAGGTAATATAACGAATTTAAAAGGATAAATATTTCTAACCATTACTGTCATCAATGTAAAATATCTAATGGATTTGGATAGAAATGTTGCATATGAGGAATGCATAATGATGCAGATTCAAAAAATGATCAAGCTAGCAAGAGAAATTCTAATATTAAGATTGGTATTAGCAAAATTAATTGCATTGATTAAAAAATTCAAGAAAATGTTATTGATGGAACATATACACAATACTTGCAGTGCTTCGACCTTCAAGTATACTTAGCATTGCTTATGTTAGCAATAAGATGACCTACTTTCTATTTCAAAACACAAAAATTGAAAAACCATAATTTTGGAGAAAAATCAGTTACGCAATTTCCTAGCACAGCATAAACAAAATGACCAGTGCTATCATTGTCCAAACCAAGAAAATTGAACTAAAATTTAACAAGCTAAAAGAAAGCACTGTTAGTCCCAGTGCTTGCTTCCATCAAGTATACCAAGAATTGCTTATGTTAGCATGAACTGTTTCTATTCTAACAACCTTAACAGACTAAAAACTGCAAAAAAAAATTATTCTGGAGAAAAAATAAACAGTTTTAGCAGATTACTAGAATTGCATAAACAAAACAATTTCTGTTATACTGTCCAAACAAAAAAGAAGTGAATGGATTTCGGTTTCCTTAAATTCTGAATTTATCAGTTTCTATCTATCTGATATGGTTTTCGAACACAGCAAATGTAATTCAAAAAAATGCAGTTGTTCCTGCCATCTCTTCATGCCAAACTTGAGTGTGTTTGCATTAAGCTAAAGATCAAACTCCATATCTGTATTCAACAACCAAACAAGTGTTGAAAAGGTACTTGCTTACATCCCATCTGTTTAAACAAAACCAAGTTAAAACTCATCCAGAAAGAGAAACTTACAAAATAAGCATAAGTCATTCCCGCGTTTTATTTATATTTTCAAATAAGAGGGCTTATGTTATATTTTCAAATAAGAGGGCTTATGTTACATCAGATAAAAAGCCATAAAAACCAAGTTACAAAAGGAATGACAAGAAACGAAGAAAAATTTATGGACCTTCTATGAACAAGAAGATTGATATCTCTATCTCTTCCATCTCCGCGAGATGAAATTTCTTTTGTTCCTTGCAATAGAGAGTGAACTGCAGCCTAAAAGAATTAAAAGATTAGAGCAGTTTCAATAAACTATATAAGTAATTAATATAGAATTTACAAGAAAAAGAAACAGCAGATGATTAGATATTAAAACATTTCCATGTTTTCCAAAATATTATCCAGGTCTTTCACTTCACATCTTTCACATGGATCTCAATCATTAATTAGTGAATAAATCATAATGTACAAGGATCTACAAGAAAGGCATTGCATTTCTACCATTCATTATAAACTTGTCCCACGCTCGCTCTTCCTAGCCCCCAATCACCATCCACTTTAAGTCGACTTGTGAAAAGAGGAATATTATGACTACTTGAATGAGTAGTAACAAAACAAAATTTTGTTTATAATTTAGGAAATTAGAAAAAAAAATTACTCTTATTCAAGCTACTCAACAAACTATTGTGCTTCAAGTTTCCTGGATGAGTAAAGAGAACAACACAAAAAAGAGGCAAAAAGGCTTACAGTGGTTCGGCATTATGAACTATATCCCCCGAGACGGGGGCCAAGTACCTCTTATTACTTAGATAATAGAAGTGCACGATTGCAAATGAGCAAAAACTTGCTGATAAGTAGAAGAATAAAAAATGGTCTTCTAATTCTCCCGCATGTATATGGTTCTAGCCAAAGAAAATTGCAGGATTTACAATGGGGATGCCAACTGAATTGTTGCAAATCTTTAATAAGAAGATGTTTCATTTTGAAAGTTATCTGAGTGAAAAAAATTTGAATTCAAACTTCAACAGTAACCTTGGGATGAATGTGTCAGCTATTATTCACTCGAGTAAAAGCAGCCTTTCCATGAAGTATCAAAGTGGATGAATAGAAATTCATGTGGATTTGGTAGTTACTAGGTAGAACTACATATTCTGAATGCAATGCTTACTCTAATTTGAAAAATTATTAGGCTAGGGATTTGTAACACAATAGTCATAAAAAAACATGTGTACCGCTCTAACTTGATCATCTGAAGAAAAATTTTAATTTGGCATGCATTTCTACCTCATTTTGAAAGCTAATGGAGCATTCCTTGCACAAGAAAACAGGCACAATTTGGAAAATGTAAATTACTCGAATTCAAACTCAGTCACTCCAAGCAATACAACAACCAGGAATTACATAATAGAAAGATAACATTTCATGAAGCTATTGTCTATTTTTTACTCACAACAACAACAGCAACAAGTATTTATCCCACTAAGTGGGGTCCAAATTGTAAGTAGCTATCATCTACATGAATCCTCTTTCCCATTATGTCCTATTGAGGGTTATAATTTCATTTAATTCTAATAAATTAAGATCATTTTTTATACAACATGCCCGAGTCTTTTTAGGTCTACCTCTATTTTTCTTAACCTAAGTCAAATCTAAAACAACCACTGTCCTAACAGAGTCATCAGATGGTCGACGTTTAATATGACCAAACCATTTAAGGTGACTCTCTCCAATGTTGTCCGCCACTGGAGCTCCTCCAACTCTGTCTCAGACATATTTGTTTCACATTTTATCTCTAAGTATAAAACCACTCATCCACCTACATATTCTCATCTCAACAACAGTTAATTTTATGCTTCTCTTTTACATGCCAACATAATGCACCATAAAGCATGGTAGGTCTCACCACTATTTTATCAGATGTTCCTTTCAGTTTAAGCGATATTTTTCTAACACACAATAAACCCGATGCATTCTTCCACTTCAAACATCCAACTTGAAATCTACTAATAACATCCCTATCTATTTTTTACTCACAAATAAATCAAAATTAAAACTTTATAGAAAACACAATAGTATAATAATTTTAAGCCATCAAACTTATATGCCTTGCATGATGAATGTAACCCTAAGCAGCACCTTTAATGTTAAAATTTAGCAACCCTAAGCATCAACTTTAATGTTAAAATTTAGCAACAAAATATTTCCCATCTAGTATTTAGCATAATCTTAGTGCTTATTTGTGACCTCTTTTGTTTTCTTTTATTTTAAATACATATTTGTTTAATACACATTTTCCTTCTTCTTTTTTCTTTTTTTTTTTTTAAACAAACTAGCTTGTTTTTAAAAAACACTCAAAACATCTAAAAGTTATTTTAAGTGTTTTTGAAAACAACTATACATGTTATATCATTACAAACATGTTTTGTTTTAAATAAAAAAAATAAACAGATAAAGTAAAATAAATAATAAAAAAAACAAAAGTGATCCCAATCAACCCTTTAAAGTTTAGATTTCAATGTAAAAATTTGTTGTGTACCCCATTATCTCTTGCAATTCTCTAAAAACTTGATAAATTTCTTATTTAGTCTAAGACTTTACCTTTTATATTTGAAAGCTAACTTTAACATTTTTCAATCAACCTATAGTATAGAACTTAGTTATATACATTATACACTCACTTAGAAAATTTCCTTAATACTCTCTTTCAATAATATCCCAAAATAACATTCTTAAATTTCTTAATGACTTTTAATTAAAGACTTGTTACCTTCACCATTAACACTCTCTAGATTTTCGTTTCTTAGCATAAGCTACTTTTATCTCTCTCTGCCACGTCTTGGAAAATTACATTGATGTTGGCGTCTTCCGCATCCCGCGTCCACTGACGCAAGATGTAGAAGCGACGTGCTTCTAGATCGAAAGCAAGAAGATGTGTGTAGCTCAGACCGGCTCATAATAGAGGTGTTGAGGGCCAACCAATCCTTCCTGCATGTGGACTTGTCGCCTATTGAGAGTGGGGACCACTATTTAATTACCATAGTATTATATATGTTATTCTCGTCGTGTTACCTTAATCATCGCAGTATTATATAACATTATTCTTGTCATGTTCTAGGATAGTTTTTGTGAGTTTTTATGTCAGGACAGAAGCCAAAGTCTTAAAGTTTTCTCTTCTAGAGTTGTATCAAAGGCCAAGTGATGCTCCGGTTACATCTCGTTCTGAGGAGGTGATTCTTCTCCAAGGGTCGAGTAATGCTCCGATTGTATCTTACTCCCGAGGTAGTATCTCTCCTCAATTTTCCCATCCTCTGCACTACTCCCTTCCGACTTGTTTTCACCTTCCCAGAAACCTCACTTCCTCCTCCTTACTGCTAGCACCCCTAAACCTCATTTTTCCTCATTGCTCCCACACATGACAGCATTACTCTTGTTTTTCTACAGTTCATAGCCCTTCCTCTTCAATTCCCCTCGCTGCCACAGCCCTCAGTTTCGCTGTCGCTGTTCTTCTAGGCCTTCCACATCGCTACCATTGCAGTTCCAGCCCCTCTTACAGTTTCCAGCAACCCCATAGTCCATTATAGTCACATATCACCACTCCCGGGCCACCTAGCCAACCCTCACCACCCACTGATCGAACCCTAGTGTGAGTTTGTGTTGTGTTGTATTTCGTATTTCAGTGTTTGTTTAGTTGTAACCACCTATTTAGCTTTTGTAGTAACAATAATTGTGTTCCTATTACTATTTGGGTTAACTCTGATACCATTTGATATCAGAGCAAGAATAACTCTAATCTTATCATAGGATTTCTAGTATCCACCAATACCCAACCCTATGTCGCACAAAAATACTTCTCTTTGCTAATTTTTCAAATGAGCCACTCAAAAATTTTCTTTCCCACCTTACATGATCCCTATACATCCTCTTTCATCTATTCAAACCCAAACCCCAAACCCCAAACCCAACAACACCACCTAAGAGACAATTATCAGGGACTTATTCGAGAGGAAATTTCATAATGTCATTTCTAAGATATCCATAAAAAGAAGTCTGGGAATTTTTTATAGAGGATGTGCAGTGAAAAATTCTCCAACTGTAACAAAGGCATACTGCCTTTGGGAAAATGCAATCTGGAAGAGTCAATTATAGCCATAATAGTGACTTGCTAGGTCGAAAGAATACGGTGAATCCCTTCCACAAGGCAGATTTCAGAGAAAAACCATTAATCCAAAGACTTGGCATAAAATATTAGAGAATATGAGATTTCAACGTAAAAATGAAGTTGTCATATTTTAACGGTCACATGGATTCGGACGAGTTCATCGAGTGGTTTTGAACAACGAAACGTGCTTTGAATAACATCCCACTAAGAAAATGGTGAAACTAACCGCCAGTAAGTTAAGGAAAAGTGCATCTCGATGTTGAGAGAACTTGAAAATACTTTGACAACAGCAAAAAAATAATAAAATTACTAGTTGATCTGTAATGAAACAAGAAATACAGCGCCAGTACCTGTCAGTTTATTACAGACAGGATGGTTTCAAAATAGAAGATGTAACATCACTGAATGACCACCACATCATACAAACAGAGTTGAACCCCATGTTTATAAAGCCAGAGTACACCTAAGGGAACATCCAAGCAGTCCACACAAAAGGAGACACTAGTTCAATGCAGAGAAATGGTGGCACCAATCTGCGTTCACAAATCTGTCCCAGTCAGGAAGTATTTCAAGTACCATGGATTTGAGCACATTAAATCAGATTGCACAATCAAGAGAATGATCTATTTCACTAATCAGAGAGCAATTGAAGAAATAGACAGAGATACAGGAGAGAATGAAGACTTCATAAATGAGCCTCAACTTCAAACTGACGATGAATAGACGCTAGTGATTAAAGATGACCCACAAAAAAGACTCCAATTGGACTGGTAGAGGTTGCTCTAGAAGAAAGTGAGTCTGAGAAGCCGATACCTAAAAAGGCACAACACTTGTTGACAAAATCATTAGACATCTTGATTGACAGTTCATCTATTGGGTGGTTACTGTTGAAAGTCGTCTAACATGTCATAAATGAGAAGCTTATGAGCTACTATTGAAAGGCTATGTGAATTATTTGGATATTAAATTCAGTTCAGCAGTGAACCCACCGACAGATGGCCAAAAAAGAAAGGATGAACCACAACTTTGGAAATTGTCTTGGGAGTTTGGTGGAGAAGAAATTCTACAATAGAATTCAAGCCCTACCAAAGAAGAAGAAGAGGTCTCTCTTGAATGGTCGGTAGTGAAAGTTACTCAGTTTGTCATATATTTAGTCTCACAATTGAATCCTCCGTATATACTTGTTTATCGAATATATCCAATCGAGTATGAGAAGTGGATGAGAAAAATTAAAGATCAAGTGGCTCGAGAGTTACTTTGTGAGAATTTACGACTAAATACAGCTTCAACTTAAATTGAGCCACAAAATGATGGATATTTATTCTATTGGGATATACAATGGAATGACAACGCCTATAGGATTGACTCATCGGAAAGTTACAATAACTTCACCACCTTCAACGTGGTCGACCTGACATCATACTATAAGAAGACAGAAGCTTCAACAAATGAGATAGAAGCTACCTCAACCACGGAAGACTAAAACAGCATTTCCTGCATCCTGTGTCCACTAATGTGGGGCGTTAAAGATGCGACGTCGCTGCTTCTGGACCAGACGTAAGAAGATGTGTGCGGCTTGGACCTGCTAAAAATAGAGGTGTTGAGGGGCGATTGATCCTTCCTGTCCGTGGATTTGCAGCCTATTTGGAGTGAGTCCACTCCTTAGTTTCCTTAGTATTATATATATTGTTCTTATCCTATTTTGGGATAATTTTTTGTGAGTTTTTTGTAGGGACAGCCATTGACGTCTCCAAATTTTCCCTTTTAGGGTTATATGCAAGGGCGAGTGGTGCTCCGGCTGTATCTCATTTCGAGGTGGTGATTCTGCTACAATGGTCCAGTAGTGCTCCGATTGTATCTAGCTACCAAGGTGGTATTTATCCTCAACTTTCCCATCCTCCACACTCCTCCCTTCCGACTTGTTCCCGTCTTCCCAAAAACCCCACTTTCGCCTTCTTCTTACTGTCAACACCCCTAAACCGCCTTCTTTCTTGTTGCCCTTGCACAGGACAACACTCCCCTTGCTATTATGCAATCCACAGCCCTTCCTCTTTACTGCCCCTCATTGTCCCATACCTTCACTTCGTTGTCGTTGTTGTTTCAGGCCTTCCGCCTAACAGACATCATAGTTCCAACCACTGCCGTTTTCAGCAACCCCACGGCCCATTCCACCTACCACCACTCCCCAACCACCAAGCCAACCCCCACCAACTACAGATCGAACCTTGGTGTGAGTTTGTGTTGTGTTATTGTATTTCACATTTCAATGTGTTTAGTTGTAATCGCCTATTTGGCTTTTTCAGTAATAATATTTATGTTTCTATTGTTATTTGGGTCAACTCCAATATCAAGCATACAATAAGGCATTTAACAGCTGAATCATAGGCGTTGCTTTCCACCAGCTTGGAAAATATTCTGGTTTTCTTACATATATTGTGTCAAAATATCAATTATTTTTGTCATCATTAAAAGAAATTTTAATTATTTATAACCTTTTATAACACTACTTTCTTAGATTTAAAATATTTTACACACTCCTGAAAATTCTTTCGTAATTATCTTAACACAGCAAGTCATTTCATCTTGCATCATATTTGATTTACCTACAAAGTTTAAATTGAATCACTACACAACTTATCTTGAAAGATTAAACTAAATTAAAAAAAGTCATATTTTAAGCGTTAACCTGTTCTCCTATGGAAATAACCACTTTTAATTATTATACTATTTACACATCTGATAAAAACAATTCTTCATGCCCTGCGGTTACAATCTTTGCAAAAAAAATCTTCTCTTTTATTCTTACAAAATAAAAGTCTGCTATTAAAACAACTTCCTTGAAAAGTAAGAGTTCCTCCCATCTTCATTTATGAGTTAATAATTTCCAGAAACTCACGTCAAAATTACCTTAGTTATTTAAATCTTAGATACTACAAATTAAATATCTCTACTAATTCGTTACATCGTTTTCTTTAGTGTGTTCGTATGATTGGTAAAAACAGATATCATTCTTCTACGAACCTGATAAGACAGTACTTTAACCCAAGCGCTTTTGTCAACACCAAGCCAAGTCTTTGAGAACCAAGCGGATTTTGATGATGAGCTATGTTCAAGAAAGGCCAACTCTATTGCCCGTGCTGCATCGTGCAAGGATTGCACAAGTACACTGCTAAGATTTTTACCTTGCAAAGATTGATCAGACTTAAACCGCACGTCCTCTGCATCACTAGCATGGCTTCTTTGTGGTGTTCCATTAACTGCCACACCATCATCACTGGTGGCTAACAAGATAAATGGTACATTCCTTCTTGCTTTCATTGAAGAAGGTGAAAATTTTACGAGTTCCAACCATCCATATTTGAAGCTACGCTTCTCTAATTCTGATGAATTGTGTCTCAAGTGATAGCTCTTCCTTAAACCATTGTTATAGCATATCCAATATTTTGGTCCTGTGGCTTTGCATGACAGATAATTTTGCGAAACTCTGCACACACAAATACTTTGAATGAGAAAGATGAACAAACAACGATCGGATTATTATGCGAGCGGGAAAGAATGCATAAAAGTCGTCAGGTGCGCCAAAATGGAACACGTATAACTGTTAGCATGGGGATGAGAACAGAATTCCAAGTACCCAAATTCACTCAATCAACGATAAGTTCATTAAGCGGAGAACTCCAGTTCCAGATGCCCCGTTACTATTGATAAACACAATTTTTATCACCACGACCACATTCAGGTCACAAATGATCGAACTATTACCCAAAAAAACAATAAAAAAAGGTAAAGGAAGAAAAAAGAACATTGCATTAAAGCAATCTACCCGCTGATCCCAGTTGTTGTGCCCCCGGACGCGCCAGTTGCCGCAGCCATCATATCTCAGTTGCTCCGCCCCGAAGAAGTTTCATTGACTAAGGACATGCTGAAAGAAAGTGGATCCGAAAGTGATAAGCTTGCCATCACGGCCAGTTCGCTTCCATGGCTATCTGTGCCGAAGAAGCAGTACAGCGGATAAAATTGATGCGAGAGAAGGGGAACACCGCCGCGTGTATGAAGTAAGAACGATGAAAACTAGCGTCCCTGGCCTTTCTTTTAGATATTTAATACCTAAATTTGAATCTTAATATATATCATATTTTTTAAATGTTAACAAAGGTGTCTTTTCTTTTTTTTTTTTTTTAATTATTCATTATATTGCTTTTAACACCCTAATTGCCAAGTCTCAGTTCTCGGGTGCAAAAAGTTGAGGTTTGGGTTAGGTAGTCATAGCGAGTTTAAAATTTTGTGTTCAAAACATAATATGGATCATTTAAATCATTGTATAAATATTATGACGTTTCCGGAAAGTGATACGTTTATAAAATAAATACAGCGAAAATTTTACAAAGATCGTGACACATGCATCTGAGCATAATGTTTGAAAACCATAATTTCCTACATTATGGATGCAGAGAAATAAATTAATTCATGAAATTAATATCAGGATGTGATCTTAGAAATATAGGTACTCTTTAGAGATGAATTAATGGAATTTGTATATATTATGGTTAATAAAATGATAATATATTGTGCATTCAAGATACTAAAAGGGTTTGAGAAAATGCTAAGAAGATTAATAATTTATGTTTTAAATTTTGGTATTCAGATATGATTAGTACTAGAAATAATTTAAGTGTAATTATAAATAAGAGATTGAAAGATAATATTGTAAAAATTAATATAATTAGAGATAGAATTATAGTCTTAAAAATTATTTTTGATATTAAAATTCTTAATGTCATAAGTGCTTATACTCCTCAAATAGGTTTAGATATTTGTTTAAGAGAAAAAATTTTAGGATGACCTAGAATAATTAATACAAAGGATTCCTCTTGAAGATTTTTTTTTTTATTTAAGGAGATTTAAATGGAGATGTGATTGTGAAGAGACTGCATGAAAATCTTTATATTTTGCATATTTTTTTTAATGAAATTGTACTTTAAAGAAATGTATTTACATGTTTTTATTGCATATATAACAAGTAATATGAGTGGAACAAAGTGGAAGAAACATGGTGCGAAAAAGAGAAAATTTTTTTAAGAAAAAAATTTGTTTGTGAAGGCAAAGCCATGGCGCCAAGTGTTAGGTGTCTAGGCACCAGCCAAGCCTGGAACCCGAGAGATTGGAGTCAGAGCGTCAACCACCATGTGTCATGGCCCCTACTATGAAGGTCAAAGTCATGAAGCCAGATCAGTGTGGTGGCTATGCCCCAGTCAAGTAAAGTGCAACTCGAAAGGTTGACGCTTAGGCTCCAACCATTGGGCGACATGGCCTCAGTCCTAAAGGCCAAGGCCATGGCGCTATAATTGAGTGGTGTATAGGTGTTAGGACCGAAATTTTGCAAATGTGATGTGATGATAATCTTCAGCTTTATTTTTATGTAATTATTAATGACTTAGTGACTCTTTGTAGTGAAAAGTAGAAGATAAAAGTAATTTCTTCCAAGATATCTATTACACACTCAACTTGGTATAATTTAATTTCGTAGATAGGTTAAATAAGGTCGGGCCGTGATAGGTTAGGTGTCGCAAGGCGGCGATGATTGATGACAACAAGGTGGGAGGGAGTTAGGTGGTAAGCAGCTAACTACAAGAAAACAACAATGAGGTTGTTTATGGGTGCCTGTAGTGAATATGACAACAACGGCGGTGAAGGGAAGTTCACAAAGTAGTGGAAAAGGTTGAGGATAAATATCCTTGAAGATAAAACTACAATTGGAACACACCTCCTCAGACAAGTTATGATAGGAGTACCTTCTCTTCTTGTGATACTACCCTATAAGAGGAGAGAGAAGTTGATGAAAGAAATGTAAAAATAAATAACTAAAAACCTCAAAGAAAAAATCACATACATAAGCCCTAGACACTTGGGATTGTGCCTCCTATGGAAAAGAGGTGCTAACCTATGTGAACATGCTGGTCGGCCATCCCGGGTCTGGACAATTTGGCCCAAGCGAGCCAAAATCATAGGAGCACGAGTGGCTCCCTGTTACATTGTAACTTCTTGCATGAAGTTATCTTTTGTGTCCCACACGAGCATGACACCCTTACGCCTAACCCTGTACCCCCTTTTGTGCCTTGACTCCTCACATACAAATTGTATTCACAAGAAAAAATTATGCTCAGTGTTAGTCTCCTGGGGTTGAGGGAGCTTCAATTTTATCCATCAAAGCTTTAGTATCCTTGTAGTATGGCACAGGTTGTTGCAAACAACGAAAATGACGTAATCTCATGGTAAATCAATCCCGTAGGTGCTGACATTCCATAACTTGTCTTGATAGAATAAATATGTATCATTTTTTGACACGTTCTGAGTTAGAGCTGCATATAGATGTAAGTTCCTACAAGGTAACTATGAAACTCTTAAGCTAGAATTTTCTTCTTCCATTTCTCCTACTCAGAAGAATGTAGCTAATAAATAAGTATGCAAAGAGCAATCAACTCAAAAATAAAATATGTGATAGACTATTCCACTCTTACTGACAAGTACTTAGAAGAGATCTCTTATTCACTGGTATTATTTGAATCGCATTGAAAAATTTTATTCCCTATTAAACCCCTAAGATAAATTTCAAAGTTGTGGTTCATCCTCCTGTCTAGACATTTGATAATAAGTACACTACTGAACTAAATCTAATATCCAAAAAGCTCCATATAAGCTTTCAGACGTGGCACAAAAGAACCTCATTTCCAACATGATGGACCTCCCTCAATAGAGGCAATCTAAGAAGGAGTCTATATGGGATTGTCTTGTGTCTGACATCAACTCTTCACACTCATTGCCCTTTTGGACATCCATAACAATCCTGTTGATGCTCCTCTCAATGCCTACAAAATGGTAGATTGAGGCACCATAATCTCATAGTCTGCATGGCACCCATTATCTCAGACTCTGTAATTTCAAAAGTATTTGCTGTCAAATCAGCTGGAATCTCTCTCCTTGATTAAATTGGAATTGATAGTCTCTTCCTCACCGACTAATTGATATTCTTCTTTCGTGTCCTCACTCTCTTTTGTGTCTACCATGTCATTACCAATTTTTTTTAACTTATATTTGCTCAGTGAAATATATCTTACTCTTGGTTGCACAATCTACTAATTATGCCCAAATCTATGACACTTTAAACACTTACTGCCTCAGTCAAATTTAAGAATACAAGTTCGCTCCACCTGTTCTCTACTTTGAATTAGTTTCTACTTAGGTGGTGTCGGCTTGGATATTTGCTTGGGTATACGTTGGTTGTAAGATCCCAAGGTTGAGCCTTGTCTTAAAATATAGTCACCGTCTTGTGATGTTGTCTCTCCAACTTTGAAATTGGAATTTGAGCATCCAGTCTATAATGAATTAGTTAGTTCCGACACTGCATCTCTAGTTTCATCTCAGATCAGTTATTTGTTTTATATTTTCCTTTTCACTGATGTAGGTACTTCAGATTTTTCCACAAAAATAATGCATTATTATTTAGCTTGTTGACGAATAGTTTCACTATTATGCCCCGATGGCTTGTCTTGACACTCAAAGATACATTCTAAGGTTTAGAGCCACTCGATTAACCTGTCCGGATCAACGTTGCAACCAAAATATGACAAATTTACCTTCACTTCAAAATTATGGCTTCATAAATATTATAAGTCACATCTGCAAGATAGAGGTTCTTGTCGGCACTATTTTTGGTGTGGGGTTTGCCCGTAAGAAGCTGTCGATCATCGAAATTGAAATCCCATTGCCCGCTTCGGAATGACGAAGGTGGTAAGACTCTGTTATAGTTGACAGTTTCCCACTTCATGTCCTCTATAAAAATCTCCCAGACATCTCTTTGTGCATTTCTCATAAAAAACATTGTGTCCTTTTCACTCGACCTGGTTTCCAACAATTTTCTCCTTGACAACATAACTAACTCTGTTATAGTTGACAGTTTCGCACTGCATGACCTCTATAGAATTCTCCTAGACATCTCTCTGTGAAATTCTCATAAACAACATTGTGTCCTTTTCACTCGACCTTATTTCCAAAAATTTTCTCCTAGACAACATAACTAGGTTTAGAAATTGAAAGAACGTATTTGGGGACAAGAACAAAATATTTTGGAGTGTATGGTTTGGGTATGGTGGATGCTATGAAACCTATGGATATGACAAGGGTTGGGCCAACTCTAATACCAATTGATACATGAGATAACACAAAACATAATAGAAAAAATAAATATTATTACTAAGATCAAATATGCTGTTACAATAAAAAATCACTTGTAAAGGTAAATACAACACACACGACACACAAACTCAAGTTAGGGCATATTTGTTGATAGTGGTGATAGTTATATGCTTGGAGAGATGGAGAAATGAAGGGGTTTTTGAATTAAGGAAGAGGAAAAACAATGATTACTGGCGATTTAAAAAGTAGGGCAGTAATGAATGTTAGTCCAAATAGCAGTAGTTTGTTGTTTGAGGAGATTGAACAGTGTTTGGGTGGCAGAAATTAGTTTGAAAAGGTCAGGACAACCACTAGTATTGTGAGTTTAGGATAGTGGGAAGGTGGCAGTAGAGGTGCTAGTTGGGTGCTAGAAGGCGACAATGAGGGATAACAATAAAGTGGGAGGGAGCTGAATGGTATGTGGTTGCAAAAAAACAACAAGGAGGTTGTTTTCGAGTGAGTATGACAAATACGATGATGATGGCGCCGAAGAGAAGGCTGCATAGGATGAATATAATCTCAGGATTAAACTATATCTCGAGCACCACTCAATCATTGAGGGACGTCATCACCTTGGACGAGTTACAACTCGAGCAGATTCACGTCTTTAGATACAACTCTAAAGAGGAGAACAACACCGTTGACAAAAACCTGAAAACGAAAAAAGTGAAAAACTCAAACTAAAACTCATATATATAAACCCTATATACTTAGAATTGTATCCCTCTATAGAAAGGAGGCTCCAAACCCCCGTGAAAGAGTCGGTTGGTCCTCCCGGGTCTAAACTAAGGGTGTAAATGAGTCAAGCTCGAGCTCGAGCCATGCCCTTATTGAGCTTGGCTCATTTGTCAAATTGTGAGCTAGAGCCAACGCTCGAATGATGAGCTTGAGCTCAGCTTGGATTGGTAGCAGCCGACTTGTAAGCTCAAACTAAAAATTCAATTTTTACTTGAGCGCATTGAAAAAAAGTTATTGGTGGTCAGATGATGAGAATGAAAATGCTTCTCACTAGAATATGCATCAAAATAACAAAAGGTAGGCTAATAAAGTCAGCTCGTGAGCCAAAGAGCTGAGTCAGAACGAGCTCAAGCTCGAGCTTAAGCCTATTTAATAAACAAGCTCAAGTTTGAGCTCGAGCTCGAGCACATGGTTTGATAAACTTAGCTCATGAGCTAGTTAATGAGTCGAGCTCGAACTGGCTAGACTCATTTACACCCAAAATCTGGACCGGTTTGGTTCAGGCAAGCCAAAATCATGGGAGTGGGAGCGGCTCTCTGTTACGTCATGACCTCCCACAACTATCCTTTGCGCTTGTACGAGCATGTTGACTTAAAGCAGAAATCACATATATAAGCCCTACATACTTAAGATTGGATCCCTCTATGGAAAGGACACGCCAAACCCACGTGGAAGAGTCGGGCGGTCCTCCCAGGTCTGGACTAGGGGTGCAAATGTCCAGCTCGAGCCTAAGCCATGCCCTTATCGAGCTTGGCTCATTTGTCAAATTGTGAGCTAGAGCTTGAGCTCTGCTTATATAGATAGCAGTTGACTTGCGAGCTCAAACTAAAAATTTAATTTTTACTTAAGCACATCGAAAAAGGTATTGGTGGCCAGAGAAGGAGAATGTAATGACATCTCACTGGAATTGAACCTAAATGACTAGAGGTAAGCTAATGGAGCAGGCTCACGAGCCAACAAGCTGAGCCGGGACGAGCTCAAGCTCAAGCTTGTTTAATAAATGAGCTCAAGTTTGAGCATGAGCTTGAGCTCATGGCTCGATAAGCTTGGCTCTCGAGCTCGTTAACAAGTCGAGCTCAACCCGACTAGACTCACAATACACCACTAGTTTGGACATGAGCCAAAATCAGGGGAGTGGGAGCGACTCTTTGTTACGCCGTGACTTCTCGCAGCTATCCTTTACGCCTATGTGGGCATGACGTCCCTGCCCCCGCCCTTGTCCCTCCTTGTTGACTGTCCGCATTCTGATGCATTTGGGTGAAAACGTCCCGCTCCAAAATAATTATATTTCTATTTTTTTTTGGTCATTAGAAATTAAGATTTTTAGTAATATAAATCTAAAGTATAAGTTTATGAACATCTTTTAGGTATATCATTGGAAGTTGAAAAGATTTGATATTTTTAGGAGTCGAGCTTGGTTTGTTCCTCAAAGGGATGAAACTATAGGTCTCATTTGCACCCTCTTAAATTAGATTTAAGCTTCTTACAATATTTATACCACTCACTCTAGTTTAGGTTCTAAGGCACTTCGTTTCTTTTTACTATCAGATAAGTTTTCATCTCGTAGGCTCTTTCATGATCTCATGTTCTTGGAATATATCTCACAACTTTCAAATTAAATGGACATCTTAAATCTCAGTGAATCTTAATTTCTAAAATGCAAAGCCCAAACCAAGATAGTTGGAGTGCTGAATAAGTTTCGTATTTACACGCCCACTACTTTCTGAGAAGAAATGTTCAGACATGAGCTATCCCTTTTAAGTTTTAATAACAATCTTGAAAGTTTAAATACTCAAATTTATAGAGACACGAGCCACTAATTTAATCGAGAGTTTTTTTTGGAGGAGTTTTTCTTTATGACATAATTAACTTGAAAGACTTGCCCTTATAAGGAATATGTACCCCATAATAAAATAAGGCTTTTTTCTCCCAAAAGAGATAAAAAAATTAATTGATTCATACAAACTCCTAAAATTTAGAGTTTTTACTTAGTGATTGAATCTATTATACAATGATCTTTCCTCCATCAAAGATAGTATACCATTCTTAATGCCAACTTCAATCAGCTATATAATAAAATTTTAAAATTTGTGTGGTGTTACACTTAATCCCATCATAATCCTTAAACAATGATATTTAACGTCACTCATTTAAACTAATCTTAATATATTCACGCGACTCTAAAACCACTCCAATCGCATAATAATTTTTACAGAATGTAACTAATAAAATTAAACCTACTAGAATAAATTAATCTAATATCTTCATTTCATCAAATAACAAAAGAAATTACACTTTAACAAAATCTACAGTAACCTAATTTCAATTTAAATAACAATTAAATTGATTAATCAAAATTTTCCTATTAAATGAACTAGCAATAAAAATATAGATTTTGGATGTTATGGGAGAGAAAGGAAAAAAAAATAATGAAGATGGGGGTGATAACGAAGGAGATGATGATGTCTTGCCATTATTGTTG
>NW_018165200.1:273454-290033 GCF_001263595.1 Phalaenopsis equestris | reverse complement strand
AGTTTGCTTTGTTCTTTCTTTCTCCTTAATCTGTTAAATATGGTTTCCTTGCTGCAATGAAATGCCAAATGCTGATGCTGTGGCTCACAATAATTTTTTTAAAATTCTTATTTTGAAGTAAAATTCTCGGAGTTTTTATTGCTGTAAGGCACGTAAGAAAATTTCTTAATTGTCAAATCTGAGAATCTACCTCTTGAAATCTGATTCTAATTATCTCCCAGATGTTAGTTTTCAGGCCCCCGATTTTTTAAAAAAAATTATTTATTCTTGGGTTGACTGCGGAGTTTGGCTTCTCGAAAATGGCAAGTCAGATGAGATTTCATTCCGGGGCTTGTTTCACGGATGGTTTGGATAAGGTGGATCACGTTTTGTTTTTTTAGTAGCTAGTTTTGCTAAAGAGAACGCTACTTGCCAAAACACTTGTTGATGGAGTTTTATGATAACTACTTTGAAGTTCATACCGCCTCTAATTGTTGATTTGAAGCATAATTAATTTTGAAACTGATTTCTGGATAACTTGTGCAGCTTGGATTGTGAGAAAGGGAGGAACGCCATTGAAGAGGCTGCATTCCGAATGGCTAATGTTACCTCTTCTTATATACAGGGTACAACTTTTACCAGGTACCTTTTCCACTTCTTCTCTGGTTTTAAGTCTGTAAATTTTCTCATACGCCACTAGTTCATTTTTGTTACTAGTAGCGGGGAGAAAGCAAAAAAAATTAGTCTTTTTCACTGGAAATTTTTTTTCTTCTTCTGATGTGCTGGTGCAAATTTCTGTCTCTCCGTTTTTACTGAAAGAAATTTGCTGTGAATCAATACAGGCAGTATGCTTCAAAAGACCCTGAATGTATTTTTAAAAATGATAAATTAATTCAGTAGCTCATGTTTATGTGTTCTTCACCGGTTCTTTGAATTCTAAATAAAAATTTTATCATAGTGAAAATGTGTTCTTCTCTTTTCTTGGAAACATTTCTGTGCTATAATACAGCTTCACGTCTACCAAGATGCTCCTAGCTTGTGATCATATTTTAATCCCTGCTACAAGCACCACGTCTTTCTCATCATTGTTTTCATCGTCTTTAGCATTCCCCAAATAATTTGTCCCGAATTATGAAACCTTCTTATTGATTCTTTGTCTTTGAGTAGTATCAGTTGTATTGAATTGCTCAACTCTAGCATGTGTCTTTGGTATATTCAATGCCAATGATTCCTTTTAATTCTATTGACTCACTTTAATGTTGCATTATCTGTTTTTCAGTGACCATTCATAAATCATTAATTATGTATCACTATATGTTCTTATATCATTCTTTATCCTCTATAGCACGTACTCTCATAATTTAAAGAGTGCAACTGATTTTCACTCAACCTTCCATAGTCTTTCCTTCCGTCCCACAAAATCCATTCATTTGTGCAGACTTGCAATACTTTTAACTAACTTATATGCTAAGTTTTTCAAACAAAGGTCTATTCATAGATTTATATTCAAACCATAACTTTCCATGAAATTCTATTATCATCTATTTTAATCAACACACACTTGGCTCTTGAAGCTGTCACATCATCTATGTGCTTATTTTTTTTGCATAGTATTCGAAGGTATTTAAATCTATTTTGCCTTCTTATTGATTGATTTCCTAACAATAATGGCTCATTAATTTGAAATTCATATACACCAACTTGCAAATATGTACTCAACTTTTGTCTTACCAATTATATTTTCCTTGCATTTTATAATTCCATCGTTCGATCCTTTCCTTGATTCAAAAGAGATCTCATTTATTAAAATTATGTTATTTGTAAATAGCATATACTGATACACATCTCTTTGATATTACAAAATGATGAGAACTTATTGCTATTTTTTGATGTAATTTTACCCATGACTATGAACACTTCAGACACGTAACTACATTGTACTTAACTTTAATATGCCCAACATTCCTTTGAGTCTCATCATTGCTCCTTATACCTATAAATCAAGTCTTGTTGTATTTGATCACATTCTTTTTCAAGATCAACAATTTTCATATTAAAATCTCTTCATTTTTCTCTATAGTTTCTTCCTAGCTCAGAAATTTCCTTTATAGTTTATATTAGATTTAAACCCAACTTTTTTTTTAATGCTGACATGTATATGATTAATATATATCAGATTATGGTCTCTTATAAGTTTATTGTGTGACTTATTTGTTTTATTCTTTTAGATTTGCTGTAGTTTCCAGAAACTTTTGTTTTCAAAGATAGTATTTTATTTTTCTTCTTTGGTCAGCTGGAATCTTATAATTTGTAGGATTACATAATTTCTTAAACAAAATACAACATTTCTCATAATTCAAAAAAATCTTAAAAGACATCTCAGAAAGCTCTTGAAAGCTACTTTATGTCATACATTTTCTTTGAAGCTAACTCTAAGGTTTTTTTTTTTTATGGAGTTATTTATAGTATATTTACTGATTATATTTACTTGCTATTTTAACTAAATTTCTTTCTTAAATTCCCATTTACTCATTTCTTAAAGTAACAATTTTCATCTTAATAAATAATTTATTGATTGACTAAATATTGTCAACTCTAAATATTTTCTTTCTTACAATCTTTGGCTGTAATACAAGTTATCAAGAGTTGCACCGTTGTCTTATTTTATGCTCTATATGAGAATTTAACTTAACAACTATTAGATACCTCATTTTTTTTCTTTTTGTTATTCTTTATAGTTATATTTCTTTTTCTTAATAAATTTTTGTGTCCTGATTCCATCATCAAGCTTGATCATGATTTATTTATAGTCATTTTCTTTTAGTACACATGTTTAATTTTCATTTAGTACAATTTTAATTTCCTATCTTATTTCTCATGTTTAAACTTCTACGATCTTATTTTGGGAGATTGTTTATTTTGGCTGCTTGTTTTATATTTCTAACATATACATCCATCTCCACTACAATTTATGTGGCCCGCGCTTCATTTTAAAAATCATTACAATATTTTAAAACAAATTTTTTACTTATTTTTTAGAATTACCTATTTATTATCTGGCAAATTTCTTCTTATATTGATTAAGTTCTCTGTCAGAATCTATCCATTTACATTAATGTAAATAATTATTTGCTCTTCTATAATTTGTATGTCTATTCAAGATTTCAATTTTCTATATGATACCTTCCTAATCCATTCTTATTGTTAGCTTGCCCAACATAATATAGATTCTAACGTTGTAATTTTGGATTTCCCATCACAAATGTGCAATTTTGTTCTTTCTTCTAATCATTTTGTTCACTAATTCTTGTCATCCAACTCCAAGTCGATGAATCCATATATTAAATAACTAAACATAGTCTTAATGCTAAACTTAGTTTACTGTTACATATTTTTTAATACAGTTAGGGTTAAATTATGGGAAATCATTTTGACTAATTTTGAAGACAACCTTTGTTACTTCTAACAGCAAAATGGTTGTGTTGCATCAGTTATGGGTGACATCCTAGTAACTCTTTTTTTCTCACGTCAATTTTGTTAGCATAACTTTTGGAGAATACCTTAGCACTAGAAAGATTTTGAAATTGGTCTTATGATTGGCTATCAAGCTTTGCATCAATTCCCTTCCTTTCTCATCCAGGTTCAAAATAATGGTGGTTTTATTGATTAGACAGTTTTTTTAATATTTATTTGCTTTTTCATTTTTCTTGTGTCTCTCAGCTTTGTTGATACGTTTCCACTTTCAGAAGGTTTTATTTTGTTCTTTGAATATATTTCTTTTTAAAAGCTTTGTATATTACTTTGTTCAACATTATCATTATCAGCAAGATCAAAATCATTTGAGGCTAGTTTTTTGAGGTTTGTTATTTAGGTTGAAGTGGGATACATTTCATGGTTTAAGGAATATACTTTTATTCCTCAACTTTTCTCACGCAGGATTTGATGCACCACAGTGGCTTTTTTTTCCTTTTATGTTTGTGGTTCATATTTGGAATTTACCTTTTGAAATCATCCAAAAATGATAGCTTGCTAAGTAATTTATTTTAGGAGGAATTATTTCCTTATGATTTTCAGATTGCTAATATTGTTTTTTCTTAGGCGGTATTACTGCTTGAAAGAATTTAAAGGATTGAGGTTCTCATCTCAACCCGCTGTTTGCTGGAAAGCTTCGAACTACACACCAACCACCATCAGGAGTGGTCCTGTTTCTGCCTTGTTTGGAGACAACCGTGTCAAGAATAGGAAAGATGGCATTCCATCTTATTCTAAGCATGCAATAAATGACCAGGATATTGTGTCAACAAAAGAAGTAGCAAGTAATGGTACTGCTATAACTGATGGGTTTTTTGACCACCAAGTTGAACAAGATTTAGACTGTCCCACTAAAGGATTTTCTTCGGTCTCAGAAGCTATTGAGGATATCCGTCAAGGCAAGGTTGGTGTGTTTTAAGTGCAGTGGTGCATGCTTCATTTGTTTTTATTGCACCACTAATTTAACATTTTCTTGTAGCTTGTAATTGTGGTTGATGATGAAGATAGAGAAAATGAGGGAGATCTTATAATGGCAGCTTCTAAGGCTACACCAGAAGCTATGGCTTTTATTGTAAGGCATGGGACTGGAATTGTGTGTGTCGGCATGAAAGGAGAAGACCTCGAGAGGCTACAACTTCCACAAATGGTCATTAACAGAGATAATGAGGAGAAACTTCGGACAGCATTCACTGTTTCGGTGGTATGCACATCATTCTTTGGCGACTGTTCCGGATTTGGACATGCCCAGTTATCAATCATATAGATAGTTTACCTTGATAGTTTGTATATGTATACCTCAATCCTTCAACTGGTTTTCTAATTCTGAAGCAGTTTTTTGTTGATCATGCATTCTTGACTTTCGAAATTAATTCAATATTCCATAAACTCTACTAGTTGGTAGGACTAAGAGTGTGAATTATCCGATCTTGAGCTGGTCTGACCTGGCTCAAGATTGGCTCAAAGCCATCTGATTTGATCATGAGTTGAGTCACACCTAGCTATAAATTGACTCAATATTATCCAAATTCTGGCCATTATTGTCTCGTTTGTTTTGATTCATGCTCTACCTTAGACAAAAGTTAATTTTTTTAGATTATTATTTTTTCTTCTAAGCCAAATGCTTAGCCCAATCTACAAACAAGCAACAATAACCATACAAGTCTATATCTGTCGCTGCATTGTTGCATTTGTGTATTAGCACAAAGATAACATTTGCATACATGTGCTGATGTATTTATAAATTTTTATTTTGTTGTGATCCTAATCTTTATTCAATCTAAATTCAGCTAAATCTATGTTCAATCTAAGCCTTGCATGGCTGGTTGATGCTAAATCCTGCCAAATCCTGCCAAAAATCAATCCGATGTTTCAGCGATGCTTGATTTTTAAGCCAAATTCATAAGCATGCCAGAATCCTTTTTTGGATGTACTTCCTATATCTCAAAGGCTTTTTAGAGGCACATATTTTATGCACGATAAGAGCAAGAACAGACGCACAATCTCTTAGTATAGATGCATGATTGGTGTAAAAAGATGGTTTCTTTTCTCAGAATGCTCTCTGCTTCATTTGAGTTCCATGTGTTTTATATCTTATGAAGATTATTTCTTTCTTTAGGTTTCTTTTCTTTTAATTTTTATGTTAAATGCTTTGGCATTTGAATGAAATGATTATTATTTTGCATTTGATTTTTTATGAACCCTGCTGCATTGTAAATACTATTAAACAGTGGTCATATTAAAAAAAAAAAAAAACAATGGCCATTTTTGATACTCTTTAACTTTTGTACAGTGATATAATGTATAGTTTTTTTTCCTTCTCTTCATGATCATTTTAATGCTTAATGCCTTACGGCTTAATCAATAGGTTTCACTTATAGAGTTTATTTCTTGCAAGCTCATACCTATCATCTTATAATTTTTAAGGTTTATTTGTTCATCATTTAAAAGAGGGTTTCTAGACTCGTGCTTTAGGTATATCATTGAGTTGTGATTTCGATTATGTGTTATTTAGTTGATTCAATAGTAATTTATTTTTTAGATAAGTTACAGCAATAATTAAATTTCATTTAAATTTTAGTGGAGTAATTAATAGGTGTTAGTTATTAGATTAAGGTGCTCCAATAGTACTTTTACTGAAAAAAACTATTATTGCAAATATGTTTGAGCTTATTAAAATTAATTGTAAATTATAAACTCACCCCCATCCGACGAAGTTTTGGTTATTGTCCACTATCTTCTAGTGTGTGTGTTGTTATCCTATAATTGCATGTACTATAAACATTTGATGCTTTTTTTCTTTCTCCAACACATGGTGATCTACAAATCCTAGATTGAAAATAATTTAGATCAATCATAGATTCATAGCACTAAATAGCCCACACAAGCAATTTTAACGCACTCCAGCAATTAGTGTTTCTAAACATTTTTATCATTTACTCATCATAATTAATCTCAAATTTTAATGAATTATTCAATACTTCCTATATCAAATCCTTAATACCTTCTTATGATTCAATTCTTATTAAATGCTTTCATCATTTTAATTACATTAATACATATACTAATTTATTCTAATACTCAAAATATTTCCTTATTATCTATACTAAGTCTTCATATATATATTCTCTTATAATCCCAAATATTCCTTGGACCTTATCATGAATAAAACCATTTGAGATAACACCTTAAGCTTAAACTCCTTCCCATGATGATTAAATTTTTAAATATAAATTAAGAAAAGAGTTGGTTGTCTTCAATTACAATTATTTACATGATTAGTATGTTTTTATCGTTTCATTCATCCAAAGTTATTGATGGTCATTTAGAGGGTGGTCTCCTAGAAGGCTTATGCTACGGCTTAGTTGATGAATATTTCAACATGAGGCAAATTTGACATTTTTTTTTCCTTATATGCATTTGTAGGATGCCAAAGAGGGCACAACCACTGGTGTTTCTGCCAAAGATAGAGCAACAACCATTTTGGCTCTTGCATCTCCTCACTCCAAGTCTGAAGACTTTAACCGTCCTGGCCATATTTTTCCGTTGAAGTATAGGGAGGGTGGTGTGCTTAAAAGAGCTGGCCACACAGAAGCCTCTGTTGATCTTGCTATACTGGCTGGATTATCACCAGCTGCTGTTTTGTGTGAAATTGTTGATGATGATGGTTCCATGGCACGCTTGCCAAAGCTTAGAGAATTTGCTGAAAGAGAAAGTATGAAAATCATCTCAATTGCGGACTTGATTAGGTATTTCATAAAACTATTTTTTTCCCTAATAAGGAAGTTTGCCATGTCAGTTAATCATTTTCCTCCTCTAATCATCATGGCTATCTTCTACTTCCAATCCAATCACCCTTTTCAACTATTTTGTGCTTCTTAAGACTTAAATTGCAGTATTCTTATAAAATGTAATTTTTCTATTAGATTTACCCACTTCTGGGTATCTACAGCCAGAGTTTTTGTCTGGGGCAAGAATGTTGGAACCAAGTAGAACGATGTAAGACTAGAAGTCACAGGATCCTTGTCTTATTAATTGAGGTCGCATGATTTTATTTCTTCATATTTGTAGTTCTTTTAGGTTACATCACCCCAAGGACCTGTATGGGTTTGGCTACTTTGCTGCTGTAGTCAAGCTTATGACTACCCGAACCTTGAATTGAATGTCATCTGAGGTAAGACGACTGCTTGTGATGATATGTAGTAGAAAATAATTAACTTTAGTGTTGGAGGATAATTTAGGGTCGGGCTTCACTGATGCAAAGCTAAGGTGAGATGCATGTATAAAAAGGATCACAATTTTTAGTTTCCTAATTTTTAGTTGAAGTGAAGATTAGTCATTTTTAATGCAATTCAGAAAACATACTTCATTCATTTCATAAGGTAATTTAGAAGTCACAAAAGTTTGAAGCCTCACAAGAAATCTAATGACCACCACCATAAAAATAAAATTGATATATAACATGCTTAACAAAATCTCAATCAACCACACAAATTAGTCACAAGATAAATTTATAAGAAAGATTAAGGACATGAATTTTCAAATGGAAGGTATAAGTCTTATGCCACAAAAGAAAATCAGTGCGAGAAAATTTAACCTAATTTCAATAGCGGACATAAACCAATCACTGGATTGTCTAGAAGAAAGAAAAATGATAGAAATCCCCAAGTAGAATATCTCGGTTTTATACTAGTCCTAAATGTTGTCATTAAATGAAGCACTAGATGATCTACATCCAACCTTTCATACAGGCCTTGTGAAAATTTGGAAAATTTATTCAACCATTCAATATTTTATTTTTTCAAGCCTTTGGGGTCTTATTTAACCTGAAATGCCCAATAAGTTAATTTTTTAGGTTTCCTCAAGAATTGGCCTCATATTGAAAGTTTCAACTCAGCATGGTTGATCTCTAATAAAAATACAAAGTTTTTTTCAAATTTCCGTTCACAGCAAATCTAACAATTTTAGGTTTCAAGCTATGGTGCAACACTGGAAAAGGGAATGAACGGCAAAGTCGGCTATAACTGCTGTGCTGTGCCCAACATGAAATAAAATGCTGAACGATGTTACATAAACAAAGAAGGAAAGCCTCATACGAAAAAAAATTCAGCTTAGTACAATAAATTGCCATAATGAGCAAACCAACTGTGAAACCATTCAAGTAAATGAAGCTGGGCTCTTAAACATATGAACATCTTCTGGTGTAACAGTTGTAATTTCATCAGAAACTCTAAGGCTAAGCATGCTCGTATGGGAGCACTCTTAGGATGAGCAACATGCGGGGAAGTTACACTAATGGATAAAACTGTCAGGCCATTAGACCAAAGTGGATAATATCTTGATGGGTGGCAGTTTGGACAGCTACAATTGTTTTTAGTCCAGCACATCTCGGTAACCCTGTATTTGCTACACTACTAACCCTAATGCAGTGCTAGAATACACACAAAGACTAGCTCCGACTAATTGGTAATCATGGTCCAAATCAGTGGCAACAAGCAGCCTAACACCGTTACGAATAATGGCACACATTTGTTGAATCTGAAAACAGGGCCAACTGTCCATGTACTGAAACATGAAACTGGAAAGAACTGAATTATGGAATTTAAGAGTTGAATCAAAATGACCTAAATAAACATAATGTGATAGTAAGAAAAATATTAGAGAATCATCACATTCTCATACGAATCAACATCATGAGCATGTTTAGGCTAAAATGAACTAGGGAGCACAAAACTAGAAATATAAAACAACTAAAACAACATCAGTTTATTCGACTTGTGCTTATAATGAATAAGGGTTTTCAGCTTTGCGTAATATACGCATGCGCTTTTGTCTGTCTTAAGTACCAGACATCTTCAGGTTGGCCATGATTCAAGTTCTATAGAATAACTTTGCCACACGCTTTAGAATTTTATAATTAATATATTATACTTGAAAAGCAGTATTCTTCTTTTATAATCTTGTCTTTAAGACTTACGCAATTCACAAATATTTGATTGCTGTATGCTTATATGACAGGTATAGGAGGAAGAGAGATAAGCTGGTTGAGCGTGCTTCTGTTGCACGCTTACCTTTATCATGGGGTACATTCCAGGCCTATTGTTATAGGTCTTTGGTGGATGGGATAGAGCATATTGCCATGGTCAAAGTGAGTGTCCCTGAAATACAGCTTTAATCACTATTGCATTTATCTATGTCATATTTCTATCATAGGGGCTGTCCTGAAATGAATCTAAGTGGGATTTAACTTAAATATGCCAGATAAAAAATGGGCAAATTTTAAATCCTGGATTTAATGAATCTAGCTTCTTTTTAATTTCTCTCAGTTTCATCTTAAATTCTGGATTACTAAATTCTGATGTTGGCAAGTTTTAGTAAATATTTACTGGATTTACTAAAGCTGTTACCAGACAGCCCCATAGTTTGGAAGACATTCACCATGCGTCCTTATACTTTAGCTAATGTTGTAAAGGTAATATAATTATTTATCCTGAAAACTTTCTATAGGGTGATATTGGTGATGGACATGGCATACTGGTGAGAGTGCATTCTGAATGCCTCACTGGCGACATATTTGGTTCGGCCAGATGTGATTGTGGTTCCCAGTTGGAAATGGCCATGAAGCACATTGAAAGAGCTGGCAGGGGTGTATTGGTTTACCTCCGTGGCCATGAGGGAAGGGGCATTGGCTTAGGTCATAAGCTTCGTGCTTATAACTTGCAGGACAACGGGCGTGATACTGTGGAAGCCAATGAGGAATTAGGTTTGCCTGTTGATTCAAGGGAATATGGCATCGGTGCACAGGTGAGCTAACAGTAAAATCCACTCTACTCATGAATTTAGATTTTTCCATTGATGATTGTAGATTTTAATGATTCTTTTAATAAAAGCGACGAATTTAATTATTTTTGTTTGCAGATATTGCAGGATCTCGGTGTCCGCACAATGAGGTTGATGACCAATAACCCTGCTAAGTACAGCGGCTTGAAAGGCTATGGGTTGAGCATCGTCGAGAAGGTTACCCTGCCAACCCTTATTACAAATGAGAACAAAAGGTACTTGGAGACTAAGCGGCTAAAGATGGGGCATGTCTATGGATCTGAATTCAATGGAAAGTTGCGTGAGTTGATCAAAGATGTGGATGAAGCGAGCACTCAGCAGCATTCCTCATGATGCCAATAGGTGGAAGCAATTTGTAATGAGTTATTTACCATTGCACTTTTATAATCTTGAAATTCTGTGTGGTATTTGGACTGAAATGCCGTCCTGGAATGGTTTTTTAATCAACTCAAATGGGATCTAGAAAATCCTGTGTATGCCGATTTAGGGGCTGTATCATAACCAATTCAAGTAAGATTTAAATTAAATCTTTTCAGATAGTAAATTCAGGATTTAATAAATTCGATTGCTTATTCGATTTCTTTTTAGTTTTACCTTAAATCTTGGATTTAGTAAAAGTCATCATCATAAAACCCCTGACTAATATACAAAAAAAAAATATTACTCGTTCTATTTTTTAGGCTCGGTTCATAAACATTTGTGTAGAGTTGTTATAATAAAATATTAGCTTTTTGAAAATTGTTATGGCCTTCTGAAAAAAAAAAAATCAAATAAAATTTCAAGGACTAATGTCAATTGGATGGGAGATTGGCTGATTGGAGTTGATAGAGGGCTACTATGGAGTTCCATTCTGAGCTCAGTAGTAATATAATATCAAGATACCAATGCAGACTATTAAAAGATGGTTAATATTCCGAAGATTAACTAAGGTCCCCTATGTTTTTAGCTTCAGGCGTCAGATTTTAAAACTGCATTAGCCGTATGCACGTTTGAGCGTTGGATTCCTGAACTGTATTGTGCCTTTCTATCTTCCGGCAACTGGAACAGGAACCCTACGCACGGCATGAAAAACTCCTTGTTTTTTCCATATTTGCCGGGGATTACAGATTAACTGTGTAAGCGGATTACGGATTACGTATGTGTTTATTTCCCGCGGGTTTCTTGAATGTATTTGATTAAATTAATCTTAGGATAACCTGATTTGTTTCCTTGTTGCTTTGCCCTGTTGTATTGATTCCTTTATTTCCAATTGTGGAGTCAAAGTGGACAGTTAAAAGCAAGCACATTTTTATTATTAGTGGATTATTTATTTATTTATTTCAGTTAAAAATGCTCTCAAATTCAATCTTTAAATATTAGTGAATTATTTATTTACACAAATGATTAATGTGTTTAATCATTTATTGAATTTTATTATAATATAATGAACTATAATATAAAAATACTAAAAAAAAATAAATGTGCTTAAATATGAGAATTATATACATCTATAAAACTTATAAATTCCATATAATATGAACAAATGTGTATTTAAGATATTTATTCATAAACAACACTTTTAAAATTGAGTTTTTCAAACATATCAATTGTTTCTAGAAGTTCAATTTGTAAAATTCATTTGAACTGAGATTTCATACAACCACAGCAAAAACAAACGTGTCATATGACTTAGCAACTGCAACTAGCCCAATTATATATATCGTTAACTACTTTCTTATTAAATCTGAATTCATTAAAAAAGATAAGAAAATGATTCTTCAACAAATATAATGATCTATTAAAGCCAATCATTCAAAGTCTTCAACATACTAAATTATGCAATTCTCATCAATTTGTGATCTAAAATTTTATTTCATGAAAGATATTTTTGTATTAAATTGAGAATATTTTTTCAAGATTAAAAATTTAAATAACGTTTATTATGAATTAATATTAACAAAACGAGGCAATGTTAAATTGGTGCTTGACAAAGACAACTCCCATGCATTTAAAAAAAGAAAGATTGAAGATTGTATTTACATATATATATATATTATACGTTATTTATGCATTAAAATATAAATTTCATCTTTTTATAATTAAACATTAATATTTTTGATTTGATACGAGATTGGTGTGATAAAGATAAAAGGAGTCGAGCAACTTGAGTTTCTGTGTTATATGAAATAACATAAGTATTTGATGGTATATGTAAAAGCAACTTACAAAAAACGGAGTATTAATTTAAACGTTATTACCGTTCTTTTCCGTGCCCTAAACCCGCCACACCGCCGCCATTCAACGCCCGCTCTAATACGACGGATTCCATCGCCACCAGTTTCTTCTACCGTCATCAGGTAAAAGCACGTCCAAATTTTATCATCATCTAGCTCATCGACTTTCTTTCCAGTCACCACCGTCCACTTCCACGAAGTAGCCATCGCCCGCAGCCTTTGAAGCTTGACCGTTTTCCCTTTTAGGGTTTGGAAACGAGATGGAAACAAGAAGATGGGCGGCCATCGTTTTACTTTTAGTTTTCCTTAAGAATTTATTTATATGATTTCCGGAAATTTTCTTAATGGAGAAAGCTTTCGAATGCTATTAGTTGATACAATTTATTAATTTTTGCAGAAAGAAGACTTAATTTTTGTTTTATTGTGATGATTACCCTGACGAAGACGGGGAGTGTAACCAAATATGCTGAAGATCATCCAGAACATCTTGTTGTCCTTCTAGTGGACATATTAATTTGGGAGGACTAAAGAAGAATATACAAGTTTGAAAAAAAAATACGTCTTTTTTTTGGGGATGTTGATCGCAACATTCTTCATGAGGTTTTGCAAGTCGAAGCCCCGATTACCAACAAAACTCATTTCCAGGCCATGTAAGTTAAACTCTATTTCCGAAATTTTCAAAGACTTTTTTCTTCTACTTTTTCATTTCATCTACATATAATGCATTGCAAAGTCTTTTAATAATGTTTTCGCATGACCCACCCTTTATGCCATTAGGGCTATCAAAAAGCTGACTATTTGCGAACATCTCTTGTTTAGTTCATTAAGTAACACGTATTCGAATTGTTCGTTAAGTAAACGAGTCGAACACAAACATATGTATATATATATATATATATATATTATTTTATTTTTTTTTAAAGGAATGACCAAAGACTATTATACGAGCCATGCAAATTAATTTTTTAAAAGAGGAAATTACTTTTTTTTCCATAGAAGAAAAATTAAAAAATACTTTTATAGAAGAAAATTTTTTAACTATTCATAAAATTATTTAAATACAATTTGCGGTGATAATCTAACTGCCTTTTGGGAAAAACACTGTATTTCTTTACCGTACATCGATAATTACAATGAAAGAAATATTAAGACTAAGGCACGCCGTGTCAAATGAACCAAAAATATTTAAAAATTTATAAAAAGGAGATTAATGAACTTCTCGATGAAAAATTAATTAGAAAATTCAGCTCACATTGGAGCTGTACTGCATTTAATGTTATAAATAATGTAGAAAATGAAAGAAATAAACTAAGATTAGTAATTAATTATAAACTTTTAAAAGAAATTTTAAAATAGATTCTATATCCCTTACTGAATACAAGAGATCAACTTAAGAGATTAACCAACTCAAAATTTTGATTTAAAATCTAGATATTGGCAAATTCAAATTATTGAATCTGATAAATATAAAACAACATTTACAGTTTTGTTTGATCATTATTAATGCAACGTAATGTCGTTTGGATTAAAAAATGCTCATTCTGAATTTCACAAAATAATGAATGAAATATTTATTCTGTATTCTAATTATATATTAATTTTTGTTAATGATTTTCTTATTTTCTCTAAATCAATAGAGAAATATTTTAAACTTTTGCAAACATTTCAATTGCTTGCAAAAAATAATAGGTTGATAATTTCATCACTAAAAATTAAATTGTTATTCCAATTGATAGAAGCATATAATCACTTTTAAATTCCCAGATGAAATTCAAGATCTCCGTCAATTACAAAGATTTTTGGGTTTGCTAAATTTTGTAGTGGATTATTACAAAGTTCTAACTTTAGATAGTGTGATTCTTTATAATCGATTAAAGAAGTAGCATAATTCTTACACAGAACATCATACTAAAGCTGACCAACAAAGTAAATAAAAGAAAATAAAACCTTGTTTACATATTGCAAATCCGTCTCTCTAAAGTAGTAGAGACCGATGTCTCTAATATTCACTATGGCGGAATCTTAAAGCAAAAAACTTTTAATAACAAACAATTAGTTCGTTTTACCCCTGAAAAGTGAAATACCACTCAAGAAAAATATTCAACTATCAAGAGAGGAATGCTTTCAGTAGTCAAATATATTATAAAATTTCAAGATGATTTATTAAACACAAAATTTTTATTACGAGTTGATTGCAATTCTATCAAATATATACTGCACAAAAATGTCAAAAATCTCGTTTTTAAGCAAATATTTGCCGGATGACAACCCCAATTATCTTGTTTTGATTTTGATATTGAATGTATTATAAATAATTTTAGTTCTTTACTTGACTCTCTTTCGTGAATTATTGTAGGGAGAAAGATAAGGAGTCGTGGATTACCCCTCACCCGCGAGTTAACATGATAACCCAGTGGGGTTGGTCCTCTTTTCGAGGGTACAGAGGTAGGGTCAACTTAATGTGACTCCACACACATTTATTGATTTACAGAAATATCTGTATAGAAGTCCAATGACATTCACATCTGCATCGGGACCTCAATCTCCCGATTTACAAATTCATGCAGTTGCTGAATTTATGCAAAAACCTTCTAAAGAGAAAATTTTCGAAGTTAATTTAGAAGATTATGATATTATTAATCATTGGAAAATCCAAGAACGCTATCCTGTCACAAATGTTCATCCTCAAGATAGTCTTGACTGTGAATCTTATGATGTAATATAAACTTTATCAACTGTGTTGAAATTCAACACAATTTTAATGAACTCAATCAATCTGTTGCATATAGTAAGGCGATAATTAATCACATACTACATCAGAAGAAATGGGGTTTAATTTCTTTCCAAATCAAACAAGCTGAATTTAATCATCTAATATCTCATAAAAAAAATTAATCTACTTTAATTATTGGACTTGTATTCAAGCCATGCGTCGTGCTTTCTTAATCATCAATCCAAAGCATAAGCATTTTTGGCTCTTCGTTTTAATGACGGAAATCCTAAATAAAGAAATACTAAATTTGTTTCTTTCATGGTGGGACAAATTTGGTTCCACGAATGAAATCCTCCCTGAAACAATTGCTAATATTTACCAGCCTAGGTTGAATTCCCTCCGCAGCTCAATAAAATATATATTGACTTTCTAACGGACGACATGTGTCAATTACTCTTCTTTTGTCAGGCCCAAATACTCTGGATTCTAGCTAGAACTTATGCCATCAACTAGACGATATCAATAACAAATGTTTATGAAGATCATTTTTCATCAAATGATGGTAAACAATTATTATCAATGAGAAAATAGTTCAAATTAATAATGTCATTGCATCCAATATTTTAAATATTCAAGAACCAAAACTCCAAGAGTTTTCTTTAAAAGAAATTCACGACAACAAAAAATGAAAATTTCCTTGAGAATCATCTGAGCAGATCAAACAAAGATTGCAAGAATTATATCATAAACAAATGAAAGCATTATTTGAATCAGAAGACGATATTGCTAGTATCAAATCAAGGCTCAGATAACGAAGAAAATTTAGAACAAATAGTGACCCACCTCAGTTTAAACTAACAGCATAGCAAGACCAGTTGCATGATGTGCTCCACTAAGATCACATAAGAAAATTATTGGTAATAATTCTGGTGGTTAAAATAATATCGGTTGTTGGAATAGAGTTTGTAATAATTTCGGTCGATGTAATAGTGTCTGTAATAATTATGGTTGTTGTAATAGTATTGGTAATAATTATGGTTGCTGTAATAGTGCTTTCCGTTCTCATCTATAAGCAGAGAAGACATTTGGCCAGGGAAAGCAACCATAGTTAGAATATTTCCTCTTCTTGTGAAATAAGGAGTGCTCCTCTGGTGTCCGTCCCAGGCTTGCAGCTCTGTAAATTTTTTCATATTTCAATAAATTTTGCTATTTTGTTGTTCTTCATGACCCTGTCTTTAATTATATATATATATATATATATGACTATCAATCAACTCATGTAGCGGTATTATGGGGGCATTCACAT
>NW_018165200.1:207369-273385 GCF_001263595.1 Phalaenopsis equestris | reverse complement strand
CACATGTGTTGTAAACATCATTATAATATAAATTAATACCCATTTCCTTTATATATATATATATTAAATAAAAGAATGGTTGGAGGCTATTATACGAGCCCTCAACCACCTCATGTGCCTACCTATTCGAGAACCGCCTTCACTACCGGCAAACTGGTCAAAGGGTGATTTGAACCCTTGATCTGAGGGGATTTACAACCTTCAAAGAGGTTGTTCTAACAACAGACCAGGTTGGCGGCAATCATATATATATCTATATATCTATATAATGGTTTTTTTTGCACCTTTTCAATAAAGTTTCAAATGTTTGGCAAATGTTACTTATTTTTGTTTTTCTGTTTTTTATTATTGATGAATCAATGCATTTTGTTAAGATATTCTCTCTAATTTAGAAGGTAATTGTGGATTAATTATTTTTCCAAATCGAGCTTACTATATATTGTACAAACGCAGAAAAAAAGTGCTGAAACTTAAAACATTATCTCGAATTATTCTTTTATGATGTTGTTTCCTAGATTTTATTTATGACACATGGTTTATATAGGTTATTCTACTCTGTATTTTGATTCCCAGATGGTTCTGTCCTAAGAAAATAATTTAAAGTTTGATTAATGTACAATTTTATGCTTTAATCAGGCAATAATCAACTCACAAGCCAACATTATCAACTTAATGAGGTATGCCTTTTCACCTGATTGGTTTTACTTCATTTTTTAAATATTGTATTTAGCAGTTTTATGAAAGTGCAACATTTGTCACAGGATGGTAATTTTCATGGATTTATTTGCAAAAAACTTTATACTGAAGCTAGTGCTACATCTAGCCTCTACAGTGGTGAAAATACTAGTTCTGGTTCTCAGGTGAAAAGCATTTCCCTTTCTTGTACAGAAATTCTGGATACTGATGATCGTTCAAATTTGAAAGTGCTACTCATGATCCAGAACATCTTCAAATCAAATGAAGATCCTCATGATATAGAGTCAGCAATCAATAAATGTAAGCTTACCCTTACTGAGGATTTGGTCATCCAGGTCCTTCGGAGGCATAACTCTGATTGGAAGTCTTCCTTTTTCTTTTTTAATTGGGCATCCAGACAAAAAGGTTATAGTCATGGATGGAGATCCTATAATGAAATACTTGATATTCTTGGACGGATGAAACAATTAGAACTGATGCAACAAGTTTTTGACGAAGTACCGAAGGAGAGAATGGCTGCAGTGATTACTGAGAGAACATTTGCAATTCTAATGAACAGATATGCAGCAGCTCATAAAGTAGAATCAGCCATTCAAGTGTTTTACAAGAGAAAAGATTATGGCTTTGAAGATCAGATGCTTGCTTTTCAAACACTTTTGATGTCTCTTTGCAGGTATAAACATGTTGAAGAGGCAGAAGCTCTCTTTCTTAAAAAGCAAGATGAGTTTCCTCCTGTTATTAAAAGCCAGAACATAATTCTTAATGGCTGGTGTGTTTTGGGAAATTCACGCGAAGCCAAAAGGTTTTGGAATGACATAATATCTTCAAAGTGCAAACCAGATTTGTTCACATATGGCATTTTCATCAATTCATTGACTAAGGCTGGAAGGCTTGGCACAGCGGTGAAGCTTTTTGCTGCTATGCGAAAGAATGGGTACAATCCGGATGTGGCAATTTGTAATTGCATCATTGATGCTCTCTGTTTCAAAAAGAGGATCCCAGAAGCTCTTGGAGTATTTAATGAGATGAATGAACCTGGTTGCCTTCCTGATGTTGCTACATATAATTCTCTCATAAAACACCTCTGCAAGATTAGAAGAATGGAGAAAGTATTTGAGCTTTTAGATGAGATGGAGAAAAGGGGATGCCTCCCGAATGCTAGAACATATTCCTATATTCTGAAAACAACAAGAAAGCCTGAAGAAGTTACTGAGTTACTGCATAAAATGGAGAGATCTGGCTGCAAAATAAATGGGGACACTTATAATTTAGTATTAAACCTTTATTCTCGGTGGAACTACCAGGAAGGTGTCCATTCTGTTTGGGCTGAGATGGAGAAAAAGGGCGTTGGTCCTGATCAACGGTCTTACACCATTATGGTTCATGGATTATATAACAGCGGGAATTTTGATCAGGCTCTGCAGTACTTCAGCAAAATGAGCTCAAAAGGAATGATTGTAGAGCCACGAACGAAGTTACTAGTTGAAGCAATCCACTTGAAAGAAGGAAATCTTGCTAAGCTAGACTTGTCACTTTAGTCTTCTTTTGCTGCGATGGGACAGGACTTTCACTGTTTAATTATTGTCAAGTGATATGAATGAAGGTATATTGCTATAGATTGTTGAAAAAGTACTAATTTGCAAACTGGATGACAAAATTTCCCTTTTTTCTGTTCTTTCTTTACATTATATATATGAACATTTAAGGTTAGGTTTATCAATTTTTTGATTTGTAGCGGGATCCAATCTCCTAAACACATGTAACTTTACTTTTGAGCAATAAAATTATAAAATTACCTACGGGTTTCCTTCTTAAAAAAAAAAAAAGGTTAGGGTTATCAATTGTCTAACTTGTTTTTCCACCCTCAATAATCATAATTGCCTCTGTAATCGTTCAATTTTCTTAGTGTATTATGTTGATTTTACTTTACAGAAACATTTAAGGGTTGTTATTGAAATTACTAGTCCTTGAATCTTTCATTTTTTGTGGACACTTAATGTAACCTTTTCTTCATCAGATGGGATCATCCCTTCCTCTTTAATACAGACTTGGGAAAGGTATTGTTGTAGATGAAGACTTTGTCGGGGGCTTAGAATGCTTCAGTATGCTTTCAATGTAGTTTATGTTTGGCACAAAAATATAATATATGTGGGAGCTTGAAAGTAAGTCCGGTATAATAAGCTTGATAAACTTTCGCGAGTTAGATTGCACATTATAAGCAATTTTTAATATTTTGTTGGGTTTTAATTGATTCTTTTGTTTAAGGAATTTTACGGTTGCAATCTCCTATAGTTAATTATTCTTGATTATTGATATCAAAAAGTGTCACTTTGTATGTGGGTGCTTGGTTATGCAGATGAAATATATTTGATTTCATTGGATGGTTGCGTCATGCTCGTGGAATATATATGGTGGGTGGTGATAAATCATCTATAGATCCCATTCCCATACAAATCTCCTAGGATTATTGAGTGGATTTCATTCAAAAGAATCTAAGGGCCTAAGTGATCACTATTAGGTTTCTCGTTGGGAGCTATGAGTTTCCTCATTTGAGCATAAAATTGATGTTATGCCGAAGGCACAATAATGTACTTAATGATCACGGCTCACTTATTGGCAAAGCACTTGGTATACAAGGTAGGATGAGAGGCTTAAAGACATGGAGCATGACTAAGCAAATTATAATATTGAACTTTGTTTTACTTCTAAAAGCATGATTTTGAGCAAGTATTAATTGATTTTTACAAGGGTGGAGGCACACCGTCTACAATTTGTTGCATAGGATCTTTTGATCATCTATACTTATGTTGGAGGCTGTTACCCTTGGGTGCAGTAATGCTCTAACATGTATTTTGGTGCAATTCTATTATTGTTTTTTCTCAAAACATGTTTGATGCATTTTGAGTTTTATACACCTTAGGGTGGATTTTACATTTTGTAGGGTGCATTAATCCCTTGGCAACTTCCTATATGCAATTTGTAGTCATTGATGCTCTGACATTGTTGATGCATTCAGTGCTTTGACATGTATATCAAGCAATGGGGAACATAGTTTCTTCTGAACAGTCGAATTCATATTTTTCTCTATATAACCTTGGGGAACATAGTTTTTTCTGTGCAACTGTGTCATGTAAATTGAGTTTTTTCCACCCTCTCTCTCTCGAAGCAACTTTCTTTTTCCTCTCCCTCTTCTATTTTCTTTACCAAATCTGTGTTCTATATTTCTCTCTTGTTTGCACAATAATTAGTAATGTTCTTTGCTAGGTTTGAACCTTCTTTTTCATAAAAGTGTAGGTTGGCACGTTGGAACCACCAAATATCTTACCAATCTGTACTTGCAATATCAATTTGGTATTAGAACAATGCCATTGTGCGGATTTAAATTTTATAACATAGATTTTTTTTCTATTTTTTTCTTGCAATTTTCAACTCAAGTTTCTATTGTTTGAATATTTGTTTGACGAGATTCCTTTATGCTATTCTCTCTATTCTGATTGAATTCTTGCTTTGGTGATTGCTACTAAAAAGTTTCTATTCGCTTGCTATTGTTTTTAATTCATCTGCACAACTACACATACGCACAAACTTTGACCACAATCATGCAACGCAAAACACTTCACAACTGTAAAATTTTTCTCTAGAAACAACATTTTTTCCTTGTCTTATTAGTTGGTTCCATTGAATCATTGTTGATTTGGCGACCTTGAAAACTTTGATCTATAGTGTGGTTCTGACCTCCTAGTTAATTCACTTCAGATTCAATTGGTCCGATCATGCTCTGCCACTCGGGTATCATCTTTGTTGATTGAATTTGGTTGTTGATTAAAGGAAATTCTGATTGGCTGTTATCAGGCTTTATTACACTTCCGTTTCCTCTTAACCTTTCTTCTGGTCTGTAGGTATCCTTTGAAGAACCACTGGGCATATAATTCTCATCTTTGAAGCTATTACATTTGTCATCTCTAACGACTTAATTGATACCAGAATTTGGTTCATGCACTTTCAACCATGATTGTGAGTATTATTGCTTATCGTGCACACACTTTACTATCTAGTAGTCTATTTCAGCATATGATCTCTAGTATATTGTAAGCTCATGGTTGTATAATTTGTGTTTATCATCACCGTGCCAGTGTTATTCAATTTGAATATATCTAACGATTGTATTTACTTACTTTAATAAGTTTTATAATTATTGTGCATTTTCTCCATGTGGATGTAATTTGACGATCTACTTGCATGCACTTTACTTTCTTTTCAATCTAATACATTTTCTGCATTAGTGAGTAACATCTTTATAACTTTCTTATGTTTTAATTTTCTTGCTTCTTTTTAATCCCTAAATGGGTCTGGCATGTTGACAATTAAAAGGGGAGACTGACAATTTTAGATGCATTAGTAATATTTTCAAAGATTAAATTGATCAACATATTACTTAAATTGACACTCGCAACTCAGCAACATAATAAATCTGCGTTTACTGCACTACCAAATCATTACACACCAAAATATAGTGCCCAAACTAAGTCATCTACTAGCTCCTTGCTACATGAGTGTTAACTATCATGGCCTGACTCGTTGTATAACAGACATCATAGCAACAAACAATAGAGAAACTTCCAAATGACAAAATCAATAACAAGATCAGTTCAACACTAGGCTTTTCATAATATCACTAATTTTAATATTAGTTTTTACTATAGTTAATTATATATCATGAATGCACGTCATCTAATACGTACAGAACTACAAATATCCATAAAAGTTCTATAAACATCCCACCACATAAAAAGGTCCATCAATATCTAAGGCATACTCGGAGCTATAACATCCTCTAAAAGTTTATAACAACATTCAGCCAATTATACTAGTCCATCATTATCTGATTGTAAACTTTTACATTTTTTCTTTTTTGGGTTTCATATTTCTGGAGTTCATATGAATATCTTGGTGATATTGTGACGTTTGACACCACATGTGCTAACTAGTCGCTATTCTATGTTGGCTCTACTTTTTTTTTGTGTTAATCGTCATGGTCATTCATTATATGCACTTTAAATAAAAATATCCTACTTGGTTGTTGTCATGACAGTTTCTTTATATGAATGTGAAAGCTCCAAATACAATTTTTACAACCGTGTAAGGTTATGAGAGCTGGTAATGTGCAAGGAGCTCTGTATGCATACCATAAATTTTTTTGAGTAACTTTAAAATGAATCATATTATTACTCGGAAACCAACATAAATGGCTCAGCAATAAGAATAAAGCTATAAGATTCTATACATTGTTTTATGCTTGCTTGATAATTGTTTTATGGCTCTATTATTTTAGGAACACTTTTATTATAAAACCCCATTCTCAACATTTAATTCATGTAGTGATAGCATTGTTACAAAGATTATTTATCAGAAAACTTTCTCGTACTTTAAAAAGGCTAGATACAAATGACATAAGGTCTCAAACCACTTCTTAACAACAAGAATAACAACATTACGACATTAGGAAAAAAGATACCGTGTCTCAATTTAATGTTTGGGTCAACCTTTAATTTATGTCATGCTCATTTGCTTGACTTTTGTGTATAACTAATGCTATGCAACAAGTTCGTGAGACATCAATATTAAGTATTTTAATAGTGTTTCTTTCTCTTGAATTTTCAATGGAATATAATACTCACACTTCACTATCTGGCACATTGAAGTTTGCATCTATTTAAGTGAAGTTAATGTAGAAATAAAATTGTGCATTTTTCTTTGAAAATTTCCCTCCTTACTAGGATAGCCACTAGGAACAAAATCATAATCTTTCACTTTAAATTTATCAAGTTCCATGATGCAATCCTTGACAATGTGATTGACTTATAAAATATCATAGATATTCTTAAAATCATGAAAACCATATCTAAATGTATAGATTAATAGACTAAAAATCCAAATTGCGTGAAAAAGTGTGATTTTTCTTGTCTGAGCTATAAAACGTGAATTTTGCATGCTACTGTTGTGCTAGGAACGCTCTTTGATATTGTTAAAGCAGTCAGTGTCAGTTTTTTAGGGCTCCATTAAACAAATTAGATGATAAAATCAAAATGTATTTCATCTTCCTTTTCTCACAGTTCCACGTTTAGAATTCTTTTATCATTTCCTCTATACTCAGCTTTAATAAGATATTTCTATAACAAAATATAATATATTTCAAAATAATAAAAGAAAAACAAAAAGCGTAGTATAGATCCTTATCAAGCACATCCCATGACCAAATGATCAAAGAGCTGACATAATTACTTCCTCGTGTGTTGCAACAGCTTTGCAGTGCCATCTATTAGTGAAAGTTTAAAGCAATGCTTAAACTTCAATAACTTTCATTATGAAAAATAGTTATAATAAGCTAGGTGATGATGTAAGCATGCTCTCTCGACTAAAGCACCCCCTTGAACATGGAATACATTTGTTTGCAAACCATTCAAATTTTTTCTTCTCCAAAAATATTCAATGCACTGCTTCATGGAATCCTTATATGTGACTTTTTTAAAAATTAAAACAGCATAAAGAAAAAAAAAATTAATTAGTAGTAACTGCTATCACATTTTCTTTGAAGTAATCACTAACGCATCTGCATTTGTTGGAAGCAATTATGTCAGCTCTTTGATCATTAGGTGATGGGATGATTTAGATTGTAATCTTTAACTTTTTTTTCTTTTTTAGGTGGATCATTAGAGAGGTTTTTTGTATGCGATAATGTTATCAACTTTCTTAAGGAAGTCGCGTATGTGATTTCAATTATTTTTTTCTTTGTTCCCCCACATGAGTTTCAAACTTGCACTATTGAGCTTACTCATTTGTTTATTACAATGGATTGTGTAAACTTCTTTTCTTTCTTGTTTGCAATTTGAGCTTTTAAAGCATTGATTTATCTTGTTAAGCCCTTGCTTAGTTTAGCATTTTTTAAATCACTTGAACAAGTTTCTCTTTATTGTGTCCCTCGTATGCAATCAAACAAACTATTTCTAAGGCATACATGTCAAGAGTGCATACTATAGTGCGCATTATTGCCCTTAGTGTAGCAAGACAATCCTGATCTATTTGTGCAGCGACATATGGGGCGTCTGCTTAATTTTTTATATGAGTGAGTTGTAGTGCACGACACATTTCCCTTGCAATATACACTATTTTACTTTTTTATTTTATGTTATAAAATTATTATTATTATTGTTTAATTTTTTATATATTAATATTGTTTTTATTGGAATTTGATTACTCATTCATGGTAATACACACAATCATGCATTGACGACTATGCTCTTCTTTGTAGTTCTTCATATATAGAGATAACTTTGCCTCTTTGTCAATACAAAGACTTGGGAATATGCCTCCTTTTTGCATGGACAGCCGGCTTGACTCCCTTTCGCAGCCTTTTGAAGAGGATGGGTCCTCTTTTCACACATGGATGACTACGCCTCCTCTTTGGCTTATAAACTCTAGTGACGCTTGGATGAAGAGAACTCTTTGCTTGATGGCTTTCAGGGAGACACTGAGATAAAAACTCCATTTGATTAGTATCGCTTGCTGACCAAATCAAAGTCAAAAGACTTATTTTTACATGTATGTTTACTCTTTCTTTTTTTTTTCCCTTATTTTAACTATTTGGCTTGATTTTGTTTTGTTTGTTTGTTTTATATTTTTTTGTTTGATTTAATTTGGTTGAAATTTCAACCTAATTTTATTTTGTATATTTTGTAGATCTATCATTTGATTGAGTAAAGATAGTGCCGCCAAATCAAAGTCAAAAGACTTGTTTTTACATGTATGTATACTCTTTCTTTTTTTCCCTTTTCTTAACTACTATTTGGCTTGATTTTATTTTGTTTGTTTATTTTATATATTTTTTTGTTTGATTTAATTTAGTTGAAATTTCAACCTAATTTTATTTTGTATAATTTGCTAATCTATCATTTGATTGAGTATAGGTAGTGATATCAGAACTAGTTAGAAAATCAATAAAAACAAAAGCAAATTTTATTAATATTGAAACAGGGTTACAACACGTCACAAACAAAAAGATGAATTATAACGACAAATCTGTCTTGGGCTAGGATTGAAAGAAAAGATCCGAGAGCGGTGGTGGCGTCGGAGAAGTGACAAGGGAAAAAGGGAAGGGTTGAGGAATATCTAATATGTTGGAAGGATGGTTGGTGATGACTAGGTGAGTCGGACAACAAGGAGAACTGCTATAGGGCGCCAAGCAGGCTACAAGGAGCGGCTGAAAGGGCTGGACGGTAAGACCAATAGCAGGTTGGAGGGGAATAGGGTGCTAAAAGGCGGATTGGAAAGGTTGAACCGTAAGGCAATGGCGGAAAAGGGGCTGCAGGTCAACGAGGATGGTAGTGGGATGGTCAAGGGCTAATGGAAGGGAAGAAGAAGGGGTGGGGAGGAGGATAGAGAAAGATACATCACCACCTCGGACTAAGATATAGCCGGAGCACCACCACCTCCTCGGAACAGCGCTAGAACAAGGAGAACAACTCCACAAAGAAATATGAAAACAACACATAGCAAAAGAACAGAACAATATTTATAAAGACTTGAACAAGAGAAAACAAGAAAGAAAAGGCTGACAATTAATGGAGGGAAAGGAGAAGGCGTGGGGAGGAGGATAGAGGAAGATACATCACCACCTCGAACTAAGATATAGCCGGAGCACCACCACTTCTTCGGAACAACGCTTGAACAGGGAGAACAAATCCACAAAGAAATATGAACACAATACATAGCAAAAGAACTGAACAATATTTATAAAGACTTGAACAAGAGAAAACAAGAAAGGAAATAACAACAAGGCTAGGCGGCATTATGTCTCATATTATGGCCACTTGATTCATAAGATGTTCGCTTGGACCGTTTGGTTAGGAAATTCCTTGGACCGGTCCTCAATTGAGCGGGTCGGATCGGTCCCCTACTCTCGCCTGTGCTAGAGTATCCCTGCTCCCGCTCTTCAGTCTTCTGGGTTTGGGTGAGCTTCGACCTCAATCGCTGAAGCTTCTGGTTTCCGTCTTCAATCTTGGTGAAACCTAGGTCCCACCGTCGATTGCACTGTCACCCAGCCCGTCAGAGAAGCTTGTCCCCTTTGTGAGCACATGTCCATCTCAAGTTATTCTCCTAAAACTTTGAACAATGTCTATACTGCTGAATCTTCTCAAAGTAACCCTCCCACAGTCAGTTCAATCAGACGTACAATGAGATAATCTGAACCTTCCCAACCAGCGGTGGAGCCGGTGGTGCGATGTCGATCTTGAGCCCTTGAAATACCCTCGATCATATTTGTCCTGTATCTAAAGCGGGTGTCTCAGTCCTCTCGTCTAGTATCATCACCAAAACTGGTTTCACTGACGTCGCTCTGTTGGTAAGGGCTATTGGGATCTCAGGCTTCGCCAAAGGGAGTAGAATGATGTGCTTCCTATTCTTGGTGAATGAGTATGTGTTCCTGAATCCATCATGTTGAGTCCTTCGCTCAAACTACCATGGTCGTCCTAACAGAAGGTGGAAGGTATGCATAGGGAACACATCACACCACACCTGATTCTGTAGTTGGCCCTCAATTGAGAACTCTACTAAGCATCTTTGGTCGATGTTGACCTGATTTTTTCTCTTTAGCCACTTCAGTAAATTTGGCTGTGAATGTCTCTTAGTAGTGAGTCCCAATTTCTCTACCATCTATGTCGTCGCCACATTCTGGCTGTTCCCACCATCGATGATGAGACTACATACATTTTTGTTTATTGTGCAGCGTGTGTAGAATATGTGGTGGCAAAGCCAATGTGAATCCCTCATGTCCTCCATTTATAGGATACTTCGAATCAAGAGCGCCTCTTCTTCATCTGGTGGAAGCTGATGCACTTTACCTTGTTCCTCAACATTCTCCTCGTCACTCATCTCTTCAACGGCGCATTGATCTGTGAGTGTGACTGCCCTTCTCGTGGGACAGTTGGAGGCAATGTGGTCGTAGTTGTAGCATCGACAACACTTCTTTGTCGGTATCGTGTTGTAGGACCTTCCCTTATTCTGTCTTTTCATGCTTTGATCCAAAGTATCATTCCCTTGTTCAGGCTTGCTTGTCTCCCGACGTACCCCAATTGATCGTTGTAATCGTAGGTGACCGTCTACTTGAAAGTTACTGCCTGAAGGATGATTGTTGCTTGCTTTGTTTTTGCTGCCTTTTCACCTTCAAGGCTAATGTCTAGACATCTCCCAGCATCCAGTACAGGTGTAATTGTACCGCATTGCTAATGACAGGTTTCAATCCTCCGAGATATCTGGCCAATGTATGCTCCTCTTACTCCGTCAGCTAGCATTTTAGCTGTAAGTGATCAAATTGGGTTGTGAACTCCACTGAAAGATTTCTTTGCTGCAATTTGTGTTTTAGAAGCATATCCTGGCGATAGTGGGGTGGGAGATACTGTCAGGACCCGACATAGAGCTTGAAAACCACAATAATGCAAGAGAAAGCGATATGCATGCTAGTCAAGCTTTTAGTTAATCAATAAAATATTTAATTATATTAAAAAAATCTTACTATATCAATAACATAACAATATCATTTTATATATGTACGACCATCACTGGAGTATCGTCTAAAAATTGTGTCAATTAAGACTCATAAATGTTGATTATTTTTTATATACGTGCATGAGTACTAGTGTGTCAATTAAGACTCATAAATGTTGATTATTTTTCATATACGTGCATGAGTACTTTAGTGTTCCCAACTAGTACCATCAAGATGTGACTCCAAAATAGTCAGTCATGCATATATAATCAGTTAATATAGATATATCATTCATATGCTCGTTGCATTCAATAAATATACTATATATAACATGCATGGTATTAAATAACTACAAACATTCCTAGCAATGTGACCAATAAAGAAAAATATATAAATCAAAATAAAGTTTGTGCAAATTTCTCTATGAACTAATGCATAAAATCAAGAAGAACCAAAATATTATCATAAATTAAAAATACAAGTACTCATCTCGTGATGGACAATCTGATTGCTCTAACCTCAAATTATCACCTATAAAGTATAAATATTTAATTATCAATTATTATTGTATTGAAATATTTTAGTCTTTAAGTTTAATTGTTGTAATCCAAATTAATATTAAATTATTATTATTATTATTAAAAAACACATTTAAAATAAAAAATTTAATCTTTTTTTAAATATATATATATATATATAATGCTATTTATAACTAACCCTATAATCATCGACCAAATCCTGGCTTTCTCTCGCGCGAGTTATATTAACTTTGGCTTCGACTCCCTTTCACACGAGTTGTTATAGCAGACGATGCCTCCTTCCTTCGTCCAGTCTTCTCTTCCTTCGGCTTCAGCTCACGCACTGTTTTTCTTTCTCTGCACTCGCACATTCCGCGAACTTCCTTTCTCTCGTCTTCCTTCGATTGGGAAGGCACTCTTCTCAGAGCCGCTCGACCCTCATGTAATTCATTCTTACCTTAGCCTCTCAAGCACGTTCCTTTATAGGGCGAAAGCAACCTTCGGTTCTCGATTCGCCTCATCTTCCTAACGGTTCTATTTTTCTTGTACGACTTCCTCATTTCCCCTCGTTTCCTCTCCCCCTTGCTTAGTTCTTCGTTTCCTCTCCCACTCTTTTCCTGTTCGATTCCTCCTCCCCCGGTAACTGAAATGGAACGTTACAACTACTTCTACATTGCCTTCTTCATTTTATCTCACCTAGTGATCTTCTCATTGTCTTCTCTTTTCCTCTGCCTCTCCACATTCTCCCACCATAAGGAAGCACTCTTCTTCAACTTAATGGCGGCTAGTTTGACCCCCTATCCTCTAGCACATCTATATAATTGAATATCTGCTCGAAAACCTGCAGCCAATCAATGTATTCATTCGGATCCATGTCTCTTTCAAACTCAGGTAAACCCACCTTGATCCCACAGTCTCTTTCAAACTCAGGTAAACCCACCTTGATCCCATAGTCTCTGTGTCCTTCAAATGACTTCTCTTGGAAAATCTCTCTCTGGGAGGGATTCAAATATCCCTCTTTAGGCCTCCTTTGATATTGTATTCCAAAACACCATGTCCTGTCTTCTTCATCGCTGAAAGTCTCCCCTTGGAAGGGATTCAGATCGTCATTTCTTTCTCCCCTTGACTCTCCAAATCCCGGTAGAAGTTAACCTCATCCTATGTTAACTCTTCAATCTCCGCTAGTTTCTGTTGAATACAACGTAACTCTCATTTCTTCCCTAGTAGGCTTAGGCATAATTCTCCTTAGTGGCATGAGTAGGAATTAAGGAATAGGAAAGACAAATTTTTATCGGCTTAGAGTTTGGGTTGTGGAAAGGATATGTGGTGGTAGGGAAGGAAAAAAAAAAAAATTATGGTGGATGCTAGGAAACCTTAGGATAGGACTTGGTTTAGGCTAGCTTTTATACCAAATGATATTAGAACTAGTTAGAAAATCAACAAAAATAAAAACAACTTTTATTATTAATGAAATTTGATTACAACATGTCACAAACGAAAAGGGGAACTACAACAACAAACCAGTTTCTGGCTAGGACCAGAAGAAAAGATCTAAGTGCGGTGGTGGCTTTGGCCAAGTGACAAGAAAAAAAGGGGAAGGGTTGAGGGTTGTTAGATTTGTTGGAAGGGTGGTTGGTGATGACGAAGTTAGTCAAACAACTAGAAGAACAGTTGTAGGGGGCCCGACAGGTTGCAAGGGCCGGCTGGGAGGGCTGGACATTAAGGCCAGCAGCAGGTTGGAGCGGAATAAGGTGCTGGAAGGTGGATTGAAAGGCTGAACAACAAGGTGGTGGTGGAAAAGGGGCGGCAGGTCAGCGAGGATGGCCAATGGCTAATGGAAGGGAAGGAGAAGGGGCAGGGAGGAGGATAGAGGAAGATACATCACCACCTTGAATTAGGATACAACTGGAGCACCTCTACCTCCTTGGTTATAGCCGTAGAATAGAGAGAACAACTAAACAAAGGAATCTGAAAACAACACAACAAAAAAATTAAACCTTCAATCTCTCAAAATAACAATTATTAAGACTTATACAAGAGAAACCAGAAACAGAAAGAACATCAAGGCTAGTGTCGCCTCATATTGTGGTCGCTCGATCTGTACGATGATCGCTTGGACCGCTCAATTAGGGAATTTCCTTGAGCGGTCAGACCAGTCCCCTACTCCCGCCCGCGTTGGAGTGTCCCCACATCCGCGTCAGATAGTGTTAAGGCAACACTATTTCACAATTTTTTTTATTAGCTACAAAAAATACAAGTTACATATTTATGCTGAACTTCGAGGAAAAATTTTGCATGAACTATGTCATTTTATTAAAAAAAATGTTGCCATCTATGTGATGTGTAATTTAAACCACTATCATATACTACTTATATGAAATTGATAGCAGTTTTACGACAAGTTATTTCTCTTTTATTGTTGAATTATTAATAAATTATGCATAATTTTTTAGTACTTTATATTATTTTTAAAATAGCGAGCTATGCACTTTGTGTTGTCTTATGGCTTTTAGGGATCTATATGTTTTGTTGTGTTAGTCGTTACTGACAAATATGCTTCGAGGTAGATCGCACTATATGTTGTTTTACTTAAACATGCAAAATTTCAATGTTATATTATATAATTTTCAATAATTTTTTTAATAGTCATCATCAAATATACCAATAAATTTTTTATCTTTTGGAAAATAGCTCCATAGATATGATTTTAATGATAGAATGCCTTTTTTCTTCGAAGCACTCAAAACTTTCTTTTTGGGAATTTTATACTTCAAAATTCCAAATGTTTAAAAAGAAGCTTTAGTGTAACATATAAAATGAGGGATTAACTAAGTGAAGAAGAGAGGATATATTATGTTATCTCTTACATTTAATAATTCCACAAATTCACATGGGTTTATGCTGTCCAAACTTTCCCCACATTTGTTTTAGCTTGTTTTCTAATATTATCAAATAAAAATTATGTAGAACTTATGCCTAATCATGGCTATCTAATGAAGAGGTATAGTTTCATATCAAACGAGTTGTCTTCGAATATTTTTGTTTATATGAGGGAATGAATACTAGCCAAGGTAAACACAAGGTATGCTGCTCATCATTGAATGACCAAGTAATGCCTAGTATGAGGAAATTCAATACTGTTTATGTTGAATGATTTTTAATATATATTTAGCTTTATAAGAAGACTCGTCAACTCTTCCGTTTCATGAGCTGGAAGTTCAAGTACTGTATCATTCTCAGCTGAGAAGAGGAAGTTTTTGGATGACACACTATTGGAGGGGTGTTTCTAAAAAGAGGGACGTTGGTGGATGAAGGCAATGTTCGATGATGACAGGTGATTAGTGGATAGAAATTTAGATGTAGAAGGCAAGGTTGAGTTATCAAGCTTTAGAATGTCGTTGACAATGCAGTCAGTTAAGGGATCGTTTGAGAGGTAAATGGGGGTGTGTTCTGACATACCAAAGGTCTAATTTTGCAATGATATGAAGCCCAAAATGAGACTTAGTGCATTATCAGTTGGCGTGGGCGTGTTCTCCACATAAGATCCAAATCCTTTTACTAATGTAGACTCCTCTGTTGTCTTAACGCAAATACAAATTGACATCCATAACCTTAGCTACAAAATAATCTCCTCAACTTTGATCGTCAATTTCAAACCTTACTTTCACCTCTATAGTTTGTTTATGTCTCTTAATTGTTTAGCAACTCCCTTTTTTGACATTATTAGCCTCTTATAGCATCACACTTCTCTATTTTGGCTACTCCCCTTCCTGCAACTCTATCCTCATTTGTTACTACCTTCCTCCATTGACTATACTCCCTCTTGGAAATGTCCCTCCAATGATAGCAATACGTCTTTCGGCAATTGCTTTACTTGCTTCTAATCAGCAACACCTTTTTTGTAAGCTTTTTTTATATTGTTTATTACTGAAGATGAAGTTTAGTCTTTTTTTTTTTGTTTCTAATTTAGCGTTTACAATATTTTCATCTTCATTTTTCTTTGTGCAACTTTTAATATATGGTTGCTACAATCCTGAAAATGAAGCAAAAGTTTGAACTCATTCATATTAGCTCAAAAATAAGTTTATTTTATGAGGAGAATAAATAATTAAAGACTATGATGAATGAGAGGTGACTTTCACTAAAAAGATAATCTCTTCCATCAACTTTTTGGAAATCCCATTATTCTTTACAGAATGTATGGTTGAAGATGATTTTTTTTCCTCCTTGATTTAAAAAAAAATCAAATGATACTTGAATAGTTTAGAGTCAAAGTTGTTGTTGGAATACTTTGGCCTAAAGCATATGGAACTAAATGTTGATAGAATGTCTTCTTTTAAGAGCATAATTAGGGGAACCTCTTCCAATAGATGGACAATTTTAAATTTCTTCTTATTTTTGATGCTTACCTTTTTATCTCATTCTTCTTTTATTTGATAACGAAAGGCCTAGAGCATCAATATGATTTAGTCATTCAGTACGTTTTAATATTTTCAGAACTGTTTTTTCCTCTTTTAAGTAGAAACATTTAAATATGACTTTTGTTGTACTGCTACACCCTGCTTGTTGGGCAAGCATGACTGGACATTGTTTTACATAATTGTTTATTTGATAATAATCAAAACCATGCTTGGAGGCTTCATAAGCGTAATTGTGAGAAGATTTGAGCTCCTTATACCTGTGTGATTGCATGATGGCATTCAATATAAGATAACTTCATTTATGCCTTTTTTTTTTCAATACGGCTTATACCTTATTTCATTTCTGGCAATTTGTAGTTATTTTATTAAATATTTGGTCTACGAGCATTCACGACACTGGAATGCTTGGTTTGCTTCATGTCTTGAGTGCTTTGGTGGGTAAGACCTATCACAAAAATCTTGATCATGAAGATATTTTCAAAATAGGCAAGTAGATTTGTTAATATTTATTAGAAGTTTTAGGGTAGATTATATTATATATTTTGTAATCTACAGGTTATGTTGCAATAACATTCGTTGTTATCCATTTCATAATGCTTTTTTTGCTAACAAACCCAATGTGAGGTAATAGTGAGGTGCTTGTTCGAACCATTCGGGAAGTGATTAATTAGGTGGAAGACCCAAGAAAGTGGAGTTATTAATGGTTTAAATTGCAAGCATGAATGAGAGGATCATTAGGATGGTTGTTTCATGGTATCTAGCCCGCACCAGAGAAATGATCTGCTATTTTATATTATTTGCTCCGTCTAGTCTCCGAATTTAGTATGCTTTTCTTATATGATTTTAATAATTTTGATAGCATGTGATATTTATTTGTAGATCAATCATATTTACTGATATTCTGGCAAAAAATGCAGTAATTCTACGTTGGATGACTTTGATGTTGCTTCTTGTGATTATCCTAATTAGGAGGGAGGTTTTAGATGAAATGTATTTAGTATTTGCACTTTAGTTTTCATAAAATTTACTCATTCTTTTGTAGGCTTTATTATGGTAATGTGAGTGCTATATTTCATTGAAATGTTGATGAGAGGAAGCTTTGATCGATTAGTGAAGCATGCTATCGTAGGCTTACTCGCGAGAGTAGATCATAATAAGCTAGCAATGTTATGTTTTTTGCCCTACTATTAGGAGTTGTGATATGCTTTAAATTTTTAGTGCTTCCAGGGTTAGATTGTTCTTATTGTATGTTGATTATAGTTAGAGAGAATTGTCAAATTGGTCCCTCGACCTTTATTCTATAAAAGTGTTAATTTAGTCCTAAAAGTTTTTTTGATATGTGTTGAAATAGTCCCGAATGAAGATTATTTTAGCCCCATTAACGAGTCTAGTACTACCAATTTAGTAGTACTTTTATAAACTTTGGGACTAAAATAGTCTCATGTAAACAGTCAATGGGCTATTTCGGCACTTGTTACAATTCTATACCATTTGTTCTCAATCTTTTGGAATTTTTCTGATACATAATTTTTGTAACAAAATTATTAAATTTAATTTTTTTTATATACATAAGCGGACGAGATTGATGATAAAATGTTTCTCCACGCATTCTTTCAATTGCTAATTTCTATAATTGATCATTTAATTTATGAAAATAATATGCAATGGGTTTTCGTTATTAAGTTGAGATTTTGGAAGGTAAATCCTCGAACAACTCAAGTAACATATTTTACAAAGTAGGCAAAGCAATCGAGATTGATCATGTAATGTCGAAAGGTATGGTTCTGTCATATTCATAATGCAATGGTAGATTTGTATTACGTTTACATATTTTTAGAAAGAAGTAAGGCCCTGGTAGATGCACATTTTAACATTTTTTTCTATTATAGTTATGTTTTATATATATTTTATTTGTGTGTCTGTGTGTTTTGTTATATTGATTGTACATTCGAAAGTGAATTTTCTAAGCCATCGAGGTAGCACATAATAACTTGGGTCTTTTGGACCTATTAGATTGGGTCTTTTTATCATAAACCTGAAGCCTGTTTCTTTTTTAACTGATCAGACTCATCGATTGTCCATCAAAGTGGTGGGTCTAACGACTATCTATTAAGAAAACCTGGCGAGCTCCTCCACCTCCAAGCTCGCCTGAACTCATCAAGCTTCTCCGCTGAGCTCGCTTGTACTCATCGAGCTCTTCCTTCAAGCTCACACATACTCGTCAAACCTGTTCGTTGAGCTCGCCTGCAATTCTCAAGCTTCACCACCGAGGTCCATCCTTCGAGATCGCCGACATGGTAGAAGGAATGAGACTTTGACCCATCACTATTAATGCTCATTTACGAACCGTCTGACCTCTATGGAGTTATCTTTTCAACAACAAATCTCAATAGATTGCGTACAGTACGACCTCTATCCTGGAACTACATCCCTCTTCACCTCCTCTACTCATCTCACGAGGTCTCTTCCACATTGTATGAATTCATAAACTTTATGGGAGCAAGTGTTAAAAGAATTCAACAATGACATTGATGATGACAACTTATCTTTCTTTCATGTTATTATGAATGATTTTGTTTTGTACTTGAAATTGTTTATTACAATATATAAGTTATATTAGGCTGGGCCATCATTAATCAATCTTCACTAGCTATAACCTAATTTAGAAGATTGCCCTTCATTCACGGTTAGGAATGCTTTTAGTCCGACATGTGGCTATGTTGTGGGGTTAGATATATCTTTTAAGCGCGCGAGGACACGTCACAAGCAACTAGGATTTATGAATCTATATATGCATATATGTTTATCAATTAGAGTATTCAACATTCATGGGGCTGAGATGTAATGGAACTCTTCTAACACAAACATTGATGACAACATTATAAAAGTATTTACATGTAGTGTAATAACAACTAATATCTGGCAATAATTATGATTAATGCATAACCCTGCTGAAGAAAATTGCCATAGATTGTCTTATATAGATAAAAGTAGCTGAGACATTTATTTTGCTTGTAGTTTATCTAAGATTTTATGCCATTATTGTTACGTTTATAGAAGTTGGAAGTCTCTAGTTATTTTATATATTTAGACTCCTTACTTCAGAAGATCAACCAAGCTTAGTGCACCATGCAATTGCATGAGTGATATGCTGAGCCATTTGTAGAGATTTGGCACACAGCTCCTTCTGGCCAGGGAATGTATGTGGATTTATTTTTATGGGATTCTTGTATATATAATTGAAATATTTGCATACATACCACCCAATTCCTATGTATTTACTTATCTAACATCTAAGCTTCTATTTTTAAGCTTCTATTTTTACATATATGCATTAAAGGGTGTATTCTACTTTTTAAAAATCAAAATATTTGTATTTTTGATGTGATATGAGAGATTTGGGTGGTATAAATATAAAATAGCAAATGTGTCATATATGTAAATACATAGGAATTAGGTGGTATGGATGTAAATGGTCATCATCCTCACCAATGAATGGTCGTATGCAGTCTAGTGTTTTGCTAGAAGAGTCTGATTTCTCATTTCTTCGCCGCCCTCGGTCAGTCTAACGCAGCAACAACGTTGCACCGCCGCTACTTGTTCTTGATTGCCTCTATCGCAACCACCGATCGTGATTGTTTTGTTATTTCAATAAATTTGAAAATGCTCGCAACTAAAGATAAAATAAAAGATTTATGTATATATTTTAAAAAAACATAACAAGTATATTTTTTCAAATTTCTAGCTAAAGGACTTTTAATCAAATTTGTGTTAAATAGGATTTATTGAATCCAGTAAATCTGGATTTATCAAATATGGGTGTGTTTGGCTGCATATGAAATTTATGTTAAACAGTATTTATCAAATTCAGTCGGCGGTGGAGCAGATCGTGGAGCATCGGCGGAATAAATTTGGTCCGAAATCGGATATATTAAATTTGAATTTAAGTCACAAAAATTACATATGAAATGCGAGAAAATTAGATTTAACGGTGTGCTGAATTTCTTTTTCATATATTTTTTTGATGTTTGGTTTAATTTAAATTATATTAATGGATAATTTTCTTTAATAATATGTTACCTAACACTAGCACTGCCTAAGCCTGATGTCACTCCAATTAATATAATATTGAGATAATGTTTTTGCTGGGAGTGTTATTTATTTTGGAGGATTTATAATGCATTTATTATTATTATTATTTTTTAAAGTATTTTATGAGCCCATCCTATTTCTGGATTATACTCTAATAGGGTCATCCAGCGTCGTTAAACTCAAGCCAGCCCAAAAAGAACTTCTTGGGTAGACGCCGTGGCTGCTTGCCTCCAAATATTATTTTTTTAACAGCATTTACATCCATAGCATGCAATTCTTATGTATTTACATTTCTCACACAAATATTTAATATCACATTAAAAATCATAGTACTACGACTTTTAAAAGTGAAGTTAACTTTTTCATATTTACATACATATAGATAGATAGATAGATAGATAGATAGATAAGATAGAGATAGATAGATAGATAGATAGATACATACATACATACATACATATATATATAAATACACACACACATATAGATTTAAAGCTCCAAAATACTAAAATTAGTGCGTAGCAAAGGCAGCCGGCATTTGGTCATGTTCACGTCTATGGGCCATCCTCGACTCTTTTTTTCCTTTTCTTTTTCAGAATCTTTTGACACAGCTATGGCGGTAAGCAATTTGGTTTTACGTTAAATATTATTTATCAAATTTTGTGAGACTGAGCATAGTAAATCCTTTAAATTTATCTCACAATCGAATTTAGTAAATCCAGATTTTCATCATAAAAAAGATATTGATTTAATGAAGCGATAAATTTAATTTTCATTTTTTTTTTTGTATTTGGCTGGATGTATCTTAAATTCATGCCTAAAGTCTATTGAAATTATGTTAACAAACATCACTAAAAGTCTAAAGAAGTTTCCCAATAATGCTCCCAATAATGCTCTCAATATTGTCTTTTTCTTTTGCTTTTCTTCTAATTTTCTTTTGACCGCTAAGAACTTTTGACTTCTACCAAAAAAAAAAGAAAAACCATGGGAGAGGTTGAGAGTCCTTATCAAGCGCATAAATGATAGAAACTTCGGCTTTCTTTCCTGGGCGCTGGCTACTTTTATTGTTATAATTTCCTTTTATTAAAGCTTGGCTCTGCCTTGAACCCTTGTTAGTGCTTTCTGCACTAAAACTGACCTCCATCATTTGATGGTTCTGCCAATAGCTCTAATGACCGCTTTACTTCAAAAGAAGCTCAACTCATGGATCTATGTGGCGTAGGCCCTTACATTGTTCTTTTATTTTTAGCCAAATTTAAATAGACGATTTACATGCAAACAAGGATTCCAAGCTCTCAATTATTAAGCTAAAATGAGCTTTAAGTACTAAACACACATATATAGACAAGTCCACTAGGCCAAAGCAAACCCGAAAATGACTAAGCAATATGAGTATAAGCCATTCAATCAAAATGAGACAGAAGACCTTCTGGGTTGTTAACTGCAGGAAAGTTGACTCAATGTCGTAGCCTATCCCACAATGGAGTTTATCCTATGGAAGGAAGACTCAGTTCCACAAAGTATCTCTGACTATCGAATGGAGACCCAAAAATCTCCTTACTAGACATTAAAGATAGTCAACCAGATTGGATGAGCTGGCCAAGCTGACCCAATCAAGCCACATCAACTAAGTTCAACAGAAGATAATTGGACCATAACTCGTCTATTGTAAAATACCAAAAATACCCCAGTATAGATAATCTCCAAATGGGAGAAAAATGTATTATCACTATTGTACTACATCTTCTATAAACAAAGGAAGCATTTAATGAAGAAACAACATTGTTTGTCTACTGTTAACCTTCTATGAATCCCTCTCAATGTCTCTCTCACTCCCTCTCTCCCTCCCTCCCTCCCTCCATCTCTCTCCTCGTATATTCTCTATTCATTTTGTGTAATTCAAGGGTAAACTCAAATTTAATATATTGAAAGGTGTGATATGTGTGGATTATGCCACCAATAAGAACAGAAGCAACACAAGAATAATGAGCTCACAATAGGGAGACTGATGATAATATGGAGTGCACTAGGGAGATTGTGGTCAAGTATATCCAAGTTCTGAATGATCAAATGTTGGAAGTATTTAGAAGCATCCTAAATTAGGAGTAAGATTAGCAACACTGGCATGACATTCTGGTGACAATTAAAGGAAAGAAGATCTCTCATGTCTTTTCAAAACTCAATATCTCGACATTGCTGGATCAACACCAATCGATTGACATTAGGTTTTGCATACTGAAGTGCCCTCTCATTCAAAAATGCATTCTTTCAGTAGATCTATGACTACAAGCCACCGAAACCATTCAAGATCCCGACCTAGTCTAGCCAAGTTGAATAAGCTTAGCCGGCTGAGCCAGAAGTTGGTACAATAAGCCATCACTTGTAAAATACCAATAAAGCCCTAGTATAAATCCCCCCTCCAAATGGGGATAAAGATGTAATATCACTATTGTACTACATCCTCTATATATAGGAGAAGCATTTGATGAAGAAACAACATTGTTTTCCACGACTCATCTCTCTCTCTCCCTCCCTCTCCCTCTTCATTTGCACTATATTCCTTGTGTGTAGTGTGATTCAAGGAGAATCTCGAATTCGACATCTAGATACATAACACTCCGATGCTTTAAACTTATGCATGAAAATGTGTGCTTTACTTTTGTAAAAATAAAAATAGTGTCATTTTTATGTGATATTAATAATTTGAGTGCTATGTGTGTAAATATGAAAGTTTACATGTGAGATGTGTAAATAAATTAGAATTAAGCGATATGTTCGTAAATGCTGACCCAAAATGCAATGCATAAGATTTTTTTGATCATTTTGATGACGCATGAATTCTAAAAAAAATCCCTTTTTTGCCAAAGTAATTATTATTTATTAACGAAGAGCTAAGGAATAACTTCTTCACTCCATTGCTTGAGAAGCCTCCTGATAAAAGTGACAGTTAGCTTTTCAAAAATCCACTGCACTGCAACTTAGTTTGTCTGAACTTGATTTTAGTCAAAAGTATTCTTTATTGGACATAGCTAATTTGATTTTAATCCTTAATTTTGATAAAATCCTTAAAGTTCTTTTCTTTTTATGTTGTTTTTTATTAGCTTATGAGGCGAACTCATAGACTTTGATTTTAGGGACTTTTTGCAAAATAAAATAACTTAAAAATTTTTCCAATGTATCTAATTTATAACATCATGCATAAATAATCCATTAGATAAGCCTTAAGCCTTAGAGACAACATAAACTAATTGTGATCGGGTCATTTCAAGGAATATCATTTTCACAATTGATTACATGACTCTATAATGAGCATAATTGAGCGAATCAATATTTATATTTAATGCTTCAAGTTCAAGTTCTATACTACTTATTTGCTTCCTAGTATTTGTCTCTTGATTAAGCTATCAGTTCTAATATAATATATCTTGCACTAAAAATTGTGATGATATACACATATTTTTAAAACCAATATATGGATACACATTGATATTTAATTTGATTTTGTTGAAATAAAATTTTAAGTTGAACTTTCCATTTTCAAAATTTACGTTGTTTATAAATCCCACAACAAAATAGAGAATTGCAATTGCATGCATTAAATTCTAATTAAAAGTCGATTTAATCCCCAAATTAGATCTTAGAAAATTCAAAATTTTATAATGTGAGACAAGAGTATTTGGCTTATTAAACATGAATCACATTCCGATGAATCCTTAATAAAAAATCATTAAGCACAGCTAAAACTAAAAGCATGAAAACCTAGCACAATATAAGAGAAATGTGATGTCCTCCCCCAAATGTTTTCCGAAATTAATACTATTTAGAGAATTACAAACAATTTCACTTTCACAACCTAACAAACTTCGCTGCCATAACCTATCAATAAACACATTTCACTGTCATTCCTAAAGCTTCACATATTATCACCCAAATTCAAAGGGTAGACGACAACGCTCTAGACAGATGACACGATGACGAACAGCAGCCATCAATTTCGTTGGGTCCCGCACGCCTACTTTAAACTAACTAACTATCTATTGTTGAAGTTGGCTTTCGAGAGCCTATTTTTTTTTAACGGGCCATGTAATGCCCCCAAATTTGAAAAAAAGTAAATAATTATCATTAAGAGCTTAAGGGTGTATTCGGGGCGGCTGTAATTTATTTTAAATTAGTTGTAAAATTGTTGAAAAATAATATGATATTTGAAAAGGTACAGTGGCTATTAAATTTTTTTTTTAAAGCCATACTGTAGCTAGAGAGCTACAATCGCACCTAGCCAGAGAGCTGTGGGAAAATACAAAGTTCACATGTAGCTTTTTGAAAAAACTATCAAAACACTATTTACCCAAAATAACAAAGCTGAGGGGCGCTGACACACCGTCACTGCACCGCCGCCCCCAAACAGACACTAATGAAAAAGAAAGAGATAGATATACATTTAAATTCTCATGGGACTCTATTAAAGTTATTATATATATATACGCCAACTTATCAAGGATTTTTAAGGCAACTAGTTAGGTAGTATAGTATTGCTCTTTAAAAATATAATATTACAAGCTGCATTTAGAAGTATAAGTTTAAGATATTTAAATTAAATCATTAAAAATAACCAAAAAGCTTAAGACATTTTTAATTTTTTTCATTATTATTTTCTAAAAGTATTTTTTTAGTAAAAAAAATTATGTGACATAAATTTCTGTAAGTAATCATCGCACTACACATGAGCATAAAAAATATTGAGATTAAGTCGTATTTTCAGAAAAGATGAGCATAAAGAGCAGTATGTGTGATTTGAACCCCCTACCTCATCACTATCAGTAACTAGATTAAAAGGTCTTCAATTTGTGATAGTTAAAATAAATTATACCATCATTGTATGCAATATAATTATTAAAATAATTATTGAATATTATGTTATAGTTAAAACAAATTACGTTTAGTAATCAGTATAATTAGTGAGTCGATTAGACTAGTTAATAATTATTTATATAATTTGACTAATTTAATTCTGATTAATATTTTATTAGTTTTATTATGGTTTTAACACACTTTAATTATTAGAACTATGTCTTAAATTATTAATTAGTAAGTGTTGTACAAGAAATAGTGTAAGTGTAATTATAGACAAAAGTTTGAAAGTTAATGTTGTAAAAATTAATAGAATCGGAGATATAATTATAGCCTTTAAGATTATTGTTGATACTAATATTTTTAATATTATAAGTATTTATGCTCCTCAAATAGGTTTAGATAAAAGTTCTAAAAATAAATTCTTGAATGACCTATAATACATAATACAAATGATGCCTCATGAATAAAAAAATTTTATTGGAGGAGATTTAAGTTGAAATGTCAATAGAGTGATAGAAAATCGTAGAAATATTCATAGTGGCTATGATTTTGGAGTGATTAATGAAAAAGGTAAAGTCATATTAAATTTTGTTTTAGCGTATGATTTTGTTACTGTTAATACTTTATTCAAGAAAAAATATAGGCATATTATTATTTATAGGAATGGATCTAATAAAACACAAATTGATTATTTTTTTATGAGAAGAAGAGATCGTCGAGAATGTAAAGATCGTAAGGTCATCCAAAGTGAGGATTTAAGTATCCAATCTCGATTATTAGTTCTAGATTTTAAGATGAAGGTTGTGAAAAAATAAATATTATGCATCATCGTCATAGAATTAGATTCGGGCACCTAAAAGACACAAATAAAATTATTTTTATGAGTAAACTTCAAGATTTCAAGATTTAGAATGTTCATGAGGAAGAAAATTCTATGTGGAATAAAGTAACAAACCCTATTAAATAAGTGAAAAAAGATGTATTTGGAGAATCAAAATAAAAAGTTTCTATGAATAAAAATAGTTGGTGGTGGAATAATAGTATGCAAAAAATGATAAAATATAAGAAGTTGTGTTATACAAATTGGTTTAGATGTAAAAACTTAAAGAACCAGGAAAAATATAAAAGGATCCGTAGGGAGTCTAAGATATCTGTGTCGCTAAAAATTCTGCTTTAAACGATCTTTTTACTTGATTAGATACTAAAGAGTGTGAAAACTATATGTATAAGCTAGTCAAACAAAGAGAAAAGATTACTAAAGATTTAGCTCAAGTAAAGTGTATTAAAGATGAAAATCAAAAAGTATTTTTATTAGAAAGATATTCAACATAGGTGGGTGAGTTATTTGATAAGTATTTTAATGAAGTTTTTGAAATATGATCGACCTTAGTGATCTTAATATCGTTAATAATAATAAAATGTTTCATTTTTACCGTCACATTAGTTAAAAAAAGGGTTGATGCTTTAAAGGAAATCAAGGGTGGAAAGTCTATAGGATCTGATGATATCCCTATTGAAATGTGGAAAAATATAGGAGATTTGAGAGTTTCTTGGCTTACTAAACTCGTTAATATTATTTTTACTAAACTCGTTAACTTGGCTTACTAAACTCGTTAATATTATTTTAAAAACTAAAAGATGTCTAAGGAGTGGAGCAAAAGTATATTAATCCCCATTTTTAATAATAAAGGGAATGCACAATAGTGCGTAAATTATAGAGAAATTAAGTTGATATGTCATACTTTAAAATTATGAGAGAGGGTAACTGAAGATGGTTAAGATGTATTACAAAGTTTTCTTAGAATCAGTTTGGATTTATGTCTGACAGGTCTACTATGGAAGCAATACATTTATTGAGAGGCCTGATGGAGAAGTTCAAATAGAATAAGGAGGTTCTACTTATGATTTTTATTGATTTAGAAAAAGCTTAAAATAAGTTTCCACGATATATCATTGGGAGGGTTCTAAAAAAGAAAGGTGTTGATATGACTTATATTTAAATCATTAAAGATATGTACTATAGATGTTACTTGTGTTTGAACACACTGATGATTGACCAAATATTTTCTTCTTTTTGTTGGATTACAACAGAGATCGGCTTTAAGCCCATATCTTTTTGCTTTTGTTATAGATGGACTAACTACATTTATAAGAGGATGTACCTTGGTGTATGCCTTTCACTAATGATATCCTTCTCATGGATAAGACTAGATAGAAAACTCAGAAAAAACGTTGAATTACGGAGGTCTACATTGAAGTCTAATGGTCTTCATTTAAGTAGAACTAACACTGAATTCATGGAATATAATTTTAGTGGTAGTAGCTATAGTGACAAAGTTGTAACTATGAGTGATCAAACTATTAAAAGGTGTGAACACTTTAGATATCTCGAGTCTATTGTTCAAAGTGATGGTGATATAGTGGGGATGTTATTAGTAGAATTCAATTTGGTTAGTTGAAGTGGAAGAATGCTTCAGGCCTATTTTGTGTTAGAAATGTATCGCTTAGACATGAAGGAAAATTTTATAAGATGGTGGTGAGACTTGTAAGGTTTTGTGGCACTTAATGTTGGCCTTTAAAAGAGAAGCATAAAAATAAGTAAAATGTTATCGAGATTAGAATGCTTAGGTGGATGAGTGTCTTTACACTTAGAGACAAAGTGCGAAATGCAATTATCCGTGATAGGGTTGGTGTAGCTCTGGTGGCGGCCAAAATTAGAGTGAGTCCTATTAACGTCTTAGATGGTTTGGTCACATTAAACGTCGATCATCCGATGATCCGATTATGAGAGTAGTGTTTTAGATTCGACTTATGTTAAGAAATGTAGAGGTCAACCTAGAAAGGCTTGGGCATATTGTATAAAAAATGATCTTAATTTATTAGAATTTGGACACACTGGAGAAAAAGGATTCATGTAGCCGGCCTCACTTAGTGGAATAAAGATTTATTGTTGTTGTTAATTTATTATTAATTATGTAATAATTGAGTCCTTAGGTGTCAAGTAAAATTAATTGGGATGATTGATACTAAATAGATTAAACTTAAATTCGTGAATTACATTAGTTCAGCATAGAGTTATTTGATTTGTTTTTTCTAACTCTGTAACAAGTTTTTATTTTTGTTCTTAAAATATGGAATCTGTAGAAAATTCAAACAAACTTTTATTTTTAAAAAATAAACCATTATAAAATATAAATAAGCTGCAGCTGGAACATATCCAGACAAGATCATAGTTTTCCTCTTCATTCTAATTTATTATTCTTTTCTAAATTTTTCCACTTAGATTTGAGTGCTTCTTATGGTGGTGCTGGCGTGGTGAAGCATTGGACTTTTTTGTGTTTGACAAAGCTATAATTTACCTGTTTTTTAAAAAAAATGCGGCTAAAAGCCGCTTTTTTACAACTAAACATGCCAAGCGTCTGTTTGAGAATGAGGTAGATCATCTTCCCTTGGGCAAGAAAGGCAACGAAATCCTTCGTCGTTGTTTGTTTCATCAGTGCCGCGAGATAATTTTGTTCCTTTTTTTAGCACGAGATATCCGTCGCTTCTTCCCTTCCTCTAAGCATTCCACTGATCTAAAAATAAAAAAACCAACAGACCTAAGTTTAGATCTGTTTGGGGGTAATTGCAGCTTCTCAGCTTTTCAGCTGCAACTGCGTTGCACCAGAAAGCTATTGCGGGAAAGTTAGCTGTTTATTTTTTTCAGCTGTGAGAAAACAACAGTGAGGTAGTTGTTTCTAGGAAAATGATTATTCTGTCATTGTTTAGTGAAACTGTTTAAAACAGAACTGTGACAACTGCATATTTGATACTTCAGAAGCATAATTTTATTTCAAAATATAATAAAAGTTTTGATACACCGCTAACTTATCACTGAGTTGCAAAAGTACTGAGAAGACGAAAAAAACTAATAAAATTACAAGAAAAAAAAATGATAATATTTTTAAAGAGACAATGAACTACAGATGTTTTATGGATGTGAGAATAAAAATGATGGCAATGAAGGTTTGTTGCCCCTTCTTACATTATTTTTTTACTATGTGCTCTAACGCATTAGTGCTACACATCACAGTAAGATTTCTTAGCCGATCTACTTCACTTACACCTTTCTGGGTCTAAACATTATATTTGTATTTTGGTTTGCATAAACATTCTCAAATAGAGATAAAAGGAATCAATATACAAGAACCCCAAGCCAAATCGACCAGCACAAACAAACACCTAACAAAATAAACACAACGAAATCTTCACGGTGCAAATCCACGATAAATGAAAGATTTCTCAAAGAAAATGTAGGTTGAGAATAGTTATACCGGAAGGAGATGATGCCCGGAAAGATGGTTAGGGCAGAGGAAGGTCGCACTTGGCGACGTTGTTAAAGAAGGCGGGAGAAATAACGAAGGGAGAAATAATGAAGGCGGGGTCGAATCGAGGAGTACGAGAGTAAAAAATCGGAGGGTAACATTGGATCTCACCCGGAGCCCGTGTTTGGCTCAAATTTGCGGCCGCCACAACCGAAACACTGCTCTAAAGGACCCTTTTCGTGGCCTCCCGCCGCACTGCACAGAGAAAACTACGCCAAACGGGCCTTCTATCTCCACTCCACAAATCAAACTTTTTAACCAAAAGAAGGTCGAACTATGGACCATAATATTATAATTCAGTTTTTACGGCTGTTATTTTTAAACAAAATCTTCTCATCGTTTACTCTCGACCAAACGAGTTATAAGTTGTGATCGCTGCTAGAAAGTTATACTCGAATTTTTTTTTTTTAAAAAAGTTATTAAAAAGTAACTTTCTCTGTAACAGCTTGTCAGTTACTTTTCAAACTAGCTGTTGACCCGAATCTTTGAAAAGCTTAGCCAATTTTTGAATATATTAAGCCAATTAGACTATCGGAACTAAGACTTTGACCCGAAATGTGTACAGTCTAGACCCAGAATTAGAAGGCGGGGAGAGCTTTAACTGATACATAACACTGCCTCGCTGCCACGTGACCGGTTCATGTTGCAAAGTTTGGTATATCATTTTTCATCTTTTTGTAAAAGTTTATTATTTTATTAACCAAAACACAGCTAAAAAATCATGGGGCAATAAGTACATGGGCATTAAAAATATGTGTGAATTAATTTTATTTCTAAATTTAATATAAATAAATAATATTTATTATTCAATATTTTTAATATGCGTGCACTCATGCATGCCTGTGTATATCTATTTTTTTAATTATTAATAATAATATTTTTATGAGAATAAAAAAAATTCAGACATCGGATATATAAATACATAGGAATTGTGTCTCGTGGTGTGCGTGTGTTAAATTTAAGAAAATTTTTAATCCATTTTGAGCAACCTTTTTTATTTAAAAAATAATTAGTCTGATTTTCTTACAAAATTATTATGTATGACATAACTATTTAATATTTAGTGCATCTAAAAAAATTTCAAATTGAAATTTATGTAAATTTAATTAAGTTTAACTATAACTTGAATTTTAATCATTCATTTTCTATATTTAATCACATTGATTAATCCAAGTATAATTAAGACTAGTTAATATTTTTTTTAATAAAAATTGACTAATTAAAATCTAATTAAAATTTTAATGAATATTATTATGATTTTATCAGTACTTAATTATTCTATCTAAGTCCAAGATTATTGATTATTTAATAATAGCATAATTAGATGTGAAAATTAATTTAAATCTGTTAATTGATACTAAATAGATTAATCATAGATTGACACTAAATAGATTAATCATATATTAAATTTTAAATTTCTGAATTACTTTATTTATATATTTGATTATTTGATTTTAATTTTTGACTCCGGAACATGTTTTTTACTTTCGTTATTAAAACATGGTATTTGTAGAACATTCAAACAAACTTTTATTTAAGAAAAAAAATCAAACCAATATAATATAAAAATAAAGTGGAGCTGGAACATAACCTAAGAAGATCAGAGTTGTCCTCTCCATTTTAATTTATAATTGTTTTCTCAAAATTTCCACTGCTGCTCTTTAAATTTGCCAGCTCCCTCTTGGTCTTCGAGTAAATTAACCAATTTTTTTAATACATTAAGCCAAGTCTAGGGCTTTTGACCCTAAATGCGCATGGAACATGTTTTTTACTTTCGTTATTAAAACATGGTTGTTTTCTCAAAATTTCTACTGCTTCTCTTTAAATTTGCCAGCTCCCTCTTGATCTTCGAATAAATTAACCAATTTTTTTAATACATTAAGCCAAATCTAGGGCTTTTGACCAGAAATGCGTACAGCCTAGACCAAGCTCTAGAAAGAAAGAGAATTTTAACAAATAAATAACTATGCCTTGTTACCACGTGACTGGTTCATGCAGCAAAGTACGGGTTAATCAATTGTTTTCTTTTTGTAAAAGTTAATTATTTTCCTAACGAAAGCACACCTGAAAATATAAATGAATAACATTTATTGATGCGTGTATTTAGCATATCAGTATTACACAAAAATTAAACTTCAGTAATTAAAGTTACAGGTATAGATACTAGAAATTTTTTACGTAAAAAGCATAGAAAGAAAAAAAAATTATGTTTTCTGGTCCAGTGAAAATAATTCAACATATTATGGTGAGTACATAGGTTCAATCTTCTCTTGAGTTATAAAGGATAGAATTGCAAAGTTGATGTATAGCGACATTTCAACAATAATAGCAATATTAAGCCGTAAAGGCCATAGTTGTTTGCTATAGAGGCGGAATTCATCGTGGATGTTGTAGACGGTGATAACAGCGCCAGCTTATCTTAGAGTTCATAGTTTAAAGTTATGATAATAGTTGGGCATGTGGGTCGTAAATGATTGTTTTAATAATGCCATTTGGCCACATATGCTTTAGTAGGGAGCAGCATGAGTTGTGAGCTATGTAGGTCGTAGCTGGTCACATAGACTCTAGTAGCTAGTTGTGACAACATCAATAGGTCGAAAAGGTTGGAGTTAGAGGCTGCGTGAGTTGTGGACTATGTAGAACGTAGTTGGTCACATAGGTCGTAATGGTATGCTATAATTACTTTTTTAGGTCGTAGATGCTATAGTTGTGAGCTGAATGAACTGTAATAATGTTTGTAGGCAACAGAGGTTGGATTTAGGAGCTGCATATGCTTTGATAACATTATTAGGTCATAGAGATTGGAGTTTGGAGTTGTACAAACTATGATAATGTCCATAGGCTGTAGAGATTGCAGTTGGGAGATGCATGAGCTATGAACCATGTAGGTCGTAGTTAGTGACATATGCCGCAATGGTGAGATGTAATAACATTCAGAGGTTGTAGAGGCAGAAGTTAGGAGTTACGTGAACAATGATAACGTTTGTAGGTTGTTTTGGCTGAAGTTGGGAGCTACAGGAGTTTGTGATAACATAAATAGGTCACAGAGGCTAAAGTTATGAGTTGCACGAGCTGTGATAACATCTATTAGATGTGAACCAAATATGCCTTATTTGGTTACATAAGCCATAACAAGGAGTTATATGAGTTGTGATAACATTTGTAGGCTGCAGAGGTCGGAGTTTAGAGATGCATGAGCTATGTCTCATGTTGGTTGTAGTTGGTCACGTAGGTCATAATGTTGGGCTGCAAAGAAAGAGCTTCGAGAGTCCTAAAAAAGTCATCATCTCCTGAGTGTGGCAGTTATAAGTAGTTATTATGAGATGCATTGTTATATTATCTTCAAGAGATGTCATTGCACTGTATGTGGGGCACACCATTGCACCGTATAGGGATGCATTATTACATCATTTTCAAAATGCGTCATTGCACCGTATTCATTGTGTTGTTGCACCGTCTTTGGGGTGCATCGTTACACCATCTTCGGGGTGCATCGTTACACCATCTTCGGGGTGTATTGCTATACTGTATTTTCAGTGAGTGTTGCACCATATTGGGGGTGTCACACTGTCCTTAAGGTGTGTTATTACATCATCTTCAATAATCTTTATTTTATAAGATGCATTATTACTTTGCAAGGCTGTTCGTTTTTCCAGAAAGAATACAACATATGTTGTGACTCCGTGAGGGGCTTCATTACAACGAGCAGGGGCAGCCAATGGTGGTTGATGGCTGCTAACAAGCAATAGTCGATGGTAGTTCGTGATTGTAAGAGTGGGTGGTGTTCTATGGTGGTCAACTTCTTCTCCCCCAAGTCACAAGCTTCCTCCAGTTCAAGGTCTAGCCTCAGGTCTGCTTTCATGAAGAGGGCAGGGCTTTATTTATAGAGTCTATAAGAGGTCTTCCTACAAATAAGAAAAAAATATGAACAACTTCATATGGTGACTCATTGAGATTTCCTTGATCAGATGATATTTAATTGACTTTTGATTATCTTAACAATGTCAGAATTGAATGATCTTGAACTCATTGGATTCGTCTTATTGAGATGCTGAATTAGATTTTTTGCTTGTTTGTTTTAGAATCCAGTTGTTGTAGACCTTCTTTGACTCAATTTAGGTTAATTTTGTTATCGTCGAGTTCATCTCGTTGAGTAAGTTAGTTTGACTGTAAGTTTGCTAAAATTGAAGTTTTGGATTACTTTTTATTTGAATTTGAATGTTTGCCCAAAAAATTATTTCGAGATTCATTTCAAACCTCGAGATTCATATTGAGTAATGAAAATTTATTGATGGTGTATCAGCGCCGCATATTTCTAGTTTTTTCAGCCCAAATGCCTGAAGATTAGATCTTTGTCTTTTTTTCTTCAGGATTGGTGTACTCACAATTATATAGTAGATTATTTCAACTGGGTCTGTGATTTTTCCATATTAGGATTTTTAAATTTATAAAATCCAACTTCATGACCCAAAATTCATAAAATTAAATGACCAAGATCTTTGAATTTATGATTTTTTACATACCATAAATGAGATATACATATATGTATTCATGATTGTAGAATTCAATTTGAAGAGATAGAATTACTCTCTCTAATCCTTATTTCCTTCTGTACTTTTTGATGGAGAAAATAGATATATTTCTTTCTCTAAGGAGAGAGATGACCCTTCTCTTATTTATAAGAGAAAAAATAAGTCTCTTGGAAAGAGACACACCCTTTCTCTTACTTATCCATTATTAACCAGCATCCATCATGGTGATTATTGACCAATAGGATTTATGATAATTTAATTAATTAATTAAAGAGAAATAATACGATGACTTTTGGGAAGAGACATGACTCTTCATTTAGGATAATTGAATTAATAGATTTATGATAATTTATTTAATTAATTAAAGCGAAAGAATACGATGTCTTTTAGGAAGAGACATGACTCTTCATTTAGAATAATTGAATTAATTAATTAAAATGAAAAGATGTGGTGTCTATTGGGAAGAGACATGACCTTCTTCTTTTTAGTTAATAAATTACTATTAAAATAAATGACAGTGGGCCACATAAATGAAAAACCAACATTCTCCCACTTGGCCTACGTAATACTTAATAGTGCATAACATACTGCACAAAATGTAAGCTAAATTCCTTCTTTTATATTGGTCAAATCATAAATCATCAATAAGTATGAAATTAATATGAATAATGACGGTTGTGTATCAATTTATTGACACGGTTCCTTTCATGTATCACAATATCAATTGCATACTTAACATAATGAGAAATAAATTCATGGCCCCATAATATCTATTAAAAGACAAATTTTGTTAAACATCGCACAACATAAAATATACACTAGCAATAAAATAAGATACATAAATATCAGAAACAACAATAAACTGAGCACAAAGTGTCAAACATAAAGAGCATTAAACATAAAAATTAATAATGAGTTTTGGTAATGCTCATTCTCACAACATGTTTGTTAAATGTGTGTGGTGGCAACCCTTTTATTAATGAATCCACAATCATAAGATTGGTGCTAATATGCTCAATTGACACCTTATGTTTCTGAACTTCTTATTTAACGACAATGTACTTTAATTTCATATGTTTAGCACCTTTGGAATACCTGTCGTTTTTAGAAAAGAAGACTGTTGCGGAGTTATCACATAAAATCTTCAGCAGCTTGGCAATACTGTCGACAATTTCAAGTCCTGAAATAAAAATTTGCAGCTATAATCCCTGAATTGTAGCTTCGAAGCTTGCCAAAAATTTAGCTTCCATAGTGGATGCAGCAATGATAGTCTGCTTCACACTTTTTCATATTGAATCTCTTAAGAACTCTATCGATATATACTTTCTGAGACATTACTAAAAATTCTTGTGATCTATTACGAAATATTTCAATTTCAATTACATAGGATGCCTCACCCATATCTTTCATTTCAAAATTCTTAGAGAGAAAATTCTTGGTTTCATACAATAAGCCAAGATCATTAGTAACAAGCAAGATATCATCAACATACAGAATGAGAAATATGATATTGCTCCCACTAACTTCCATATATATACACTGATCAACAATATTTTCTTTAAATCCAAAGGAAGTGATGGTATCATTGAACTTAAGATATCATTGTCGGGAAGCTTCCTTAAGTCCGTATATTGATTTCTTAAGTTTACACACCATGTGTTCCTTTCCTTCAGCCAAAAATCCTTCAAGTTGACTCATATAGACATCTTCGTCTAAATTCCCATTCAGAAATGCAGTTTTCACATTCATTTGGTGTAACTTCAAATGATAATTCTAAATGATTCTTTCTTAGAAACTGGAGAAAATGTTTCTTTATAGTCGATGTCATCTTTCTGTGTGAAATCTTTGACAACAAGTCTGGCTTTATATCGTTCAATATTGCCAATCAAGCCGCATTTGATCTTAAAGACCCATTTACTCCTGATTTTTTTACGACCTTCAGACAATTCAACGACATCCCAAACTTTATTGTGATCCATTGATTTCAACTCATCTTTCATCGCATCTAACCATTTAAAAGAATTTGCACTTTCTATTGATTCTGAAAATGAAACTAGATTTTCGTTGACTCCCAAGTCAAATTTAGACTCATGTAGATAAACCACATAATCATCAAAAGTAGTAGACCTTCTTTGTCATTGAGACCTTTTAGGTACAACTTCATTTGGTTCATCTAATGTAGGTTCATTAGTGACAGTTTCATTATGAGGTGTTTAATCATTTATCTGTTGTTCTTGTAAGTTATTAAAATGTTCAACAACTGTAGGAATAACAACTTGAGAAAAAATTTCAGGTAAAGAACTTGAACTTTAATTTCTTGGATTTCCACTTTAAGTGATTCCAAACTCCCAATAACTTCATCATTTTCAATGAACTTAGCATTTCCAGCTTCAATAATTCTCGTACTGTGATTAGTACAATAAAATCTATACCCTTTCAATTCTTCTGAATAATCAATGAAGAAACCATTGATTGTTCTTAAGTCCAATTTCTTTTCATGTGGATTATAAATCCATATTTCCACTGGGTCGCCCCAAACATGCAGGTGCCTTAAACTAGGTTTTCTTCCTGTCCACAGCTCAAATGGAGTCTTTGAAACTGCCTTAATAAGAATACTGTTTAAAAAAATATGCAGCGGTCCTTAAGGCATGCATCCACAATGATAAGGGTAAAGAAGAATTGCTCATCATACTCCTAACCATTTTCATCAGAGTACGGTTTCGCCTTTTTGCAACAGCATATTGCTGTGGTGTTCCTGACATATTGTTTGAGCACATATGTCATTAGTTTAAAGGAATTTAACAAATGAACCTGGACATTGTCTAGATTCATTGCACCTTTCATAATAACACAACCTCTATCGTACCCGATGATTTTCATTTTTGTGTCTAATTGTCTCTTAATCTAAGTTATAAACACTTTTAAGGCATCTAGTGATTGAGATTTTTTATACAATAAGTAGACGTACCCATAACGTGAAAAAATATCGATAAATGTGATAAAATATTTTTCTCCACCAAAAGATGGAACATCAAAAGGTCCACAAACATCAGTGTGTATAATTTCAAGGAGATGTGTGTTTCTTGTGTCAGCTTTCTTAAGTGTTCGTTTTGTGTGCTTTCCTTTAATACAATCCACACTGATTAAATGAAAACATTAATAGTGTTTTGAAAATCTCCTTTGGGTGATATAACAATACAAAATAATAAACATAATTGATGATTGAATTGTTAGTTTAACATAATTGACAATTGTTTATACTTAAATTAGACATACATATTATCTTTGGATATATAAACATATCTAACTCAGCATATAAATATGTTACAATCATATTCAAATATTATAAAATAAATAATCAACTTTTGGGCGATCCAAAAATATTTTATAATTAATTAATTTCAATATACTTATATTAAGTACAAAATGTTTCATAATAAACATCACATACGTATGAGTAATTGAATTTATTTAATTTGATGTCTATTAAACATACTAATTTGGCCACTTTTGTGACTAACAAATTAAACATAATATAGATATCAAATAAACAATAATATCTCAATTCACCAATTAACTTTATTGATCTTATTCCAAGATCTAATTTACATCGGAAATTTTATGCAATTAACATAAATAAAATTAAATGAAAAATCACAAATTCAACAATTGTGACTCTGATACCACATGTTGGGATTTTTAAATTTATAAAATCCAACTTCATGACCCAAAATTCAGAAAATTAAATGACCAAGATCTTTGAATTTATGATTTCCACATACCATAAATGAGATATATGTACATGTATTCTTGATCGTAGAATTTAATTTGAAGAGATAGAATTTTTTCTCTAATCCTTATTTCTTTATGTACTTTCCGATGGAGAGAAAATATATATTTCTTTCTCTAGGGAGAGAGGGGACCCTTCTCTTATTTATAAGAGAAAATATAAGTCTCTTGGAAAGAGACACAACCTTTCACTTACTTATCCATTTTTAACCACTTTCCATCATGGTGATTATTGACCAATAAGATTTATGATAATTTAATTAATTAATTAAAGCGAAAGAGTATGATGTCTTTTGGGAAGAAACATGACTCTTCATTTAGGATTTAATTAAAGCGAAATAATACGATATCTTTTGAGAAGAGACATGACTCTTCATTTAGGATAATTGAATTAATTAATTAAAACGAAAAAATACGGTGTCCATTGGGAAGGGACATGACCATCTTCTTTTTAGTTATTGAATTACTATTAAAATAAATGACAGTGGACCATATAAATTAAAAACTAACATTCCCCTTTTCAAAATTTCCTACATAAAATCAAGTTATCATATTCTGCTTGCTTCTCTCTAATTTCCTGAGTGTATGTGTAATCTTTATGCAATAGTAAGATTCAAAATAATCACTCTACTGCCGTGAACCTTCCAACACACATCAATATTAAAGATTTGAATGTTATGTACCTAAATAAGACAATTTAGATATTAAATATATAAATAAATCGAAATTGTGCAGTGCGTGCATGTGCTATCATGTTTAAGCAATTTTTTATCTATTTGTCCCAAGCATTTTTATTTAAAAATATTTTAAATTTCTATATAAAATAACTAATTTTTTACAACTTTATTATTTGTGACATGAATGTTTAATATTTATGGCATCCGTGTGTTAACTCAAAAAAAAAAAAAGAAATTTAAATTTACCAACGAGCATTCTGATTTGACGGGTTAAAAGTTTAAACTATAAATGGTAATTTTTTATGAAAATTTAAAAATATTTAATCGAAAGAAATAAACACAAAGCAATTGTTTGAGAGTAAAACTCACTCTCTTTACTTGTTTTCAGATTATCTAAAACATCCAATTGCTTTCTTCAGTTTTTTAACTATTAGATTAGTTTTGTTAACAACAATTACGTAAAACTAATCTTATAAATTTTAAATAATTTTTATTTACAGAAATTTACATACGTAGCAACCAATTTTTCTGTATTTACTTTTTCACACCAAAACTTTGATTTTTACAGCACAATAGCTCACCTATGCATGAAAATATGAAATTCATTGTTCCACATTGTTGAAAAGTGTGAATTAGGAGTTGTGTTTATAAAAATGAAAGTTTGGTATGAGATACATAAATGGATAAGAATTAGGTTAACATACTTTCTAGGTTCTTTACTGGCACAAAAAAGGATTAGACGTGTTTCAATTCAATTAGTTGAGTATATTGCAATCAATACCAAGACTACCCGTCTTACTAGTAATTATTTTTAGGAGGAAGCTCAGGATCTGGCTTTTCTCAATGGTTTGATCTAGGTTTCATTGGATTCAAATTAGATCAATTTTGGAATCACTGGGATTATCTTTTCGAGCTGGTCAGTTTGACTGTAAGTTTGTTGAAATCGGACCTTTGATTCATATCAGAAGATAATTTAATCAAAAAATACCTTGAAATCCATATTGAATGACTCGAGATTCATATCAGATGATAACATTTGAAGATGACTTTTTTCTTTCTATATTTAATGATTTTTTTAGTGTGTGAATTAACCACTAAAATGCTTCATAATTTTAAAATTTTAGTTGGGCCTGCATTGGGAGGATTAAGATTCTTCTTTTTTTTAAAAAAAATATTAACGAATTTAATTGAAAAAAGTACACAATTCATATATATAATGCATGAAACTTGAGAACTCCTGATTAATGCCCTATATCTCAACTAATAAACTAAGGTGAGAGCGAGCAAGTTCAAACTTGAAGAAGTCTATTGGTTTAACTTGAAGATGGAAACATAACTATAGGAAGGTTAATTTGAAAACATCTTTTATTTGATTGAGCTGAACACACTTTAAAATTGTACACAAGAAAGCGATCTGATTGACCAATATATCTATTAATATAGCTCTCAGGCCCATTTTACTGTAATTTATTGGATGAGTAAACCAGGCTCGGTATTCTCTCTCTACCATTATTGAATCTCTCTAACCAGGTATCGGTGTCGGAAATAAAATACAGTTTTTCATTGCAGCTAGTTTCAAGGAAGGTCAACTACGTCACGCCGTCTCGCAACAATCTGTACATAAACCATTACATTAGTGCGCTAAGAACAAGGGGAGACAGAGTCAACATTATAAATATGAATTTTCGCTAAGACGCAACTTGCTACAGAGTTCGTTATTTTATTTGAGAACATGATAATATAAAATAAGTGTACACATCCAGGGTGTTTGGTAGCCCAAATTAGTAGAATTTATCAGTTGAATCTAGTAAATCCGATCAAATATAACAAAAATATAAATTCTATGAATTTAAAAAATTTAGACATTCTTATTAAATCTAGATTTAATAAATTCAATTATGTCCTACCAATGCTAAATCTTTTATGTAGCCAAACACCCCCCACTACGTCTCAAAATAACTTTGAAGATAAAAAAATTATGTATAATAATAAATTATAAAAAAATTGGCGTCTCACATTATACTTGAAGATGTGTATTGAAACATATGCAGCTCAAATGAGGCAAATAGAGGGAGCGAATACAATTCTAAATGAATTCAAGTCAAAAATAACAAGAGCTCGATTTTTTTATCTCATGGAAAGCTTGAACTTGAACTTGAGCACTTATATTGAATTCAAACTTAGATCATCTGATCAATTAATGGCTCAAGCCGACCAGAGAGCTCAAGTTTTTTTTTTGTCCAAATTCTTGAAACGCTCGATGACAAAGAAGCAAAAATTTGTGTTGGGGAGTCACTAGAGAAGATATAAAGAAAGTTGCGATTGGTTTTGTTAAATAAGATATTGATAAAGCGGATGAAATTTGAAGACGAAGAGGAGTTCAAGAGTTCAAAAACATTTGAAGAAGGGGTGAAGTCAGTAGGACTCGTTGAAATGACATCTAAAGTTGAACCTAAAATGTGTAAAAATAAGATTTAAGAGTGCGTAGGATTTAATCAATAAGCCTAATGAACTAACATACCAAAAGTTGTAAAGCATAATCTTGAGTTCATATAATATATATGCGAGCATTAGTTTGAGCTAGAGCACAATTTTTCAACTTGATAAGCTTAATTCATGAGTTTATTAATGAGTTAAGTTTCAACAAACTTATGAACTAGATCGACTCATTGCAACCTTAGGTGTAGCATCTTCTATAATCATAAATGAATATTAATTCTCTTGATGTTCTTGATGGATTGTAACATCTTCAGACATCAATAACAAACATTGCCTGACTTAACACCCATGATGGACTCTACCCTTCTCTCTCTAGGACTGCTTACACCCTTACTAAGAAGGAATTTATCCCAGTAAGTATTACATTTTATGAATAAATTTTTAAGAAGATTTAGTGGGGTTAGTCTTTCAATTTAATCATAGCCTATAACTTAGGGTTGTTTTGTTTTTTTGAAATTGTTTATTTATATTTATGTAGGTCGTAATATCTTATAATAAATACTTCTATTTGATCGAATGTCTTGTTGTTTGACAAATACTTTCTTATATATGAAATTTCTTTTATCTTTATTTGCGTCATTGCAATATTTATTCATATCTTTTAAGTAAATGTTTTTTTTTTTTTGTATGTTGAAATCCTTAATTATATTAAACTATCTATGATAGAGTAAGAAATTGTATTCAATCTGAACCATCTACTCGAGGATGTTGGCTAATCTAATTAGGAGTTTAGAGCATTCTCTTCTTCATAACATATTTACTCTAACTAATCTTCGTACAGTTGAAGGTTGCAAAGATTGTACATCGGTACATAACATATTAAATTCATGTACATAAGTCTAGGTGGAATTGTGTTCGTATGAATATTTAAAATTTTATTAGAGGATAAATATGTAGTAAGGACAAAGGACATGCTTTACATCCACTTACTAGTGGAGAGATGCTAGTTATCGATCGCATCTCACCTCAACTAGCATAGCCTAAAAAACATTCTAACATATGTACATATATCATTTTTGATCGCATCTCACCTCAACTAGCATAGCCTAAAAAATACATCATTTCATATTAAAAAACGTTAGAAAGAAAAAGAAATATATATTTGTAATTCTTTTTCAAATATTCTACATTATCAAAATTTACTTTATGAAGGCATCAACTTTCTGAGAATATTTATATAAAATAAACAAAATATTTAACTTTCATTAAAAATTATTAAATCCCTACATTAAAAATAATGTAATTTTATTGATCTTTCTAACATATGTACATATATCATTTTTTATTTTATAATGATACAATAATGGAATTTTTGAAAATTTATTTTTTAAAAAAAAAAAAAACCATTAATTCATTCTTTCGTCTTTACCTTAGTCTTCCCTAAAATAACATATATTATATTACAAAATTAAGCATTAAGTAGAATACTTTATGACAAACATATCTTTCAATCGTCATGAAAACCAACATTAACAAATGTAATGCCAATACTTCATGTATCATGCTTTCATGTCATTTGATAATATACTCCACATAGTGTAAACATATAAAACATAAGAATGATAATTCAACATCCATTTCAATTTCAAAAATACTGGCACAATCATTTTATTTCTTTTAATTCCATATAATAGGCACGTTAACATATCATTTTTAAACACGTCTTATGATTAGCATCTTGGTATATGTCAACTAATTTCTTAGCTCTCATAATACTTATTTCAATAATTCCCATTAAACAACTCATCAATCATCATAATTATATACACCCAAAGTTGTATGTGTGGGATCAATCATTTATTGCCCTGTACATCAAATGAGAGAATTCTTGATTATCTCTATATGTTATTTAAGATAAACATGTTATATTGGAATCCTATAAAGATAAGCAATATTCAACGTGATATGGTTTACTCATATAATCGTAACTAACCTAACCATTTACTATCATAACAAGCACAACATTCTTTCATGTTCATGAGCCATTACTCACGTATTAATTTCACTAACTTTAATAATTATTCAATGTGTAAAAAAATATGATACTTATGAGCATATGTAATGTGCAATATACAAAATCAATATAACTTCATGCATGTGCTTATAACAAGTATTAATGTAAGATTATGTAACATCACACACAAGGTTTCATGTTCTTCAGAAATGACTGATGTTAGTTCACACAATCATATGGACTCATAAGCATCATATATGATGTGTCATATCTATAGATACAACACCACTTAAAGTCATAGTTCTATGCAACACTATGATGTTAGAGTTCAAATTTTCACTAAATGCATTAAACCATTTGAAGAGATGTAGATTTATGGACCTTGCGTTCATGCCATGTAAAAGAATTATTATTTTTACAACTATCTACAAATTTTTAGAATACGGGAGGTATGACAAGCTCATATTTAATAATTGAGGCATTTATGTACAAACCACCCAATTCTTATGTTTTTGCGTATCTAATGCAAAAATTTTCCTTCTATTTTTACACAACTCAAATCTTTCATACACATAGAAAATACCACTATTTTAAATTTTAAAAGGTGAATACACTTTTTCATGCATAAGTGACATATATATGTAAAAATTGAAGTTTGGGTGTTAGATATGTAAATACATAATAAGTGAGTGCATGAATGTAAATCTTACAATTTAAATCTTTCTGATGTTTTTTATTTTTTAATAATAAATTAATATCAATTGATCTTCATTAGTATACATATAAAATATGTCAGCATAAATTTAAAGACAGATGAATGGTTCAAACGTAAGAAACAACCGATCAAACGTAGTTGTTGACAACCATTTCGAACTGAACGACAACTAGAGGGGTGTTTTGTTCGGACAATCGGGGAAATGTGTCAGGAGATTCCCCGTAAAACAGTGATCAATCCTCAGGATGGTCGACAGGAAGCAACCTTTCAGATTAAATATCGATTGATTTGAGGCTTGTCAGACGGCCGACAAACTCTGATCAATCAATTCAGTTTTCCTATCTTATTATATACGAATAAATTTGTAATTACTAAAAAATTCTTCTGAAAAAGTAAATGATGAGGGGGCTAACATGTACTTTTGTATGTTTATGATAAGGGGGTCTATAATATGAATAAATGCCACATTCTTTTTACTACTCCTTATTGTGCTCTCTCATCTCTCTTCTAACTCTCTATACTTTAGGTCTGTCCTCTAGACACTTTGGGATTCAACATCTTTAATGGTGTGGTGGGTGTGGAAATATTTCATCAACAAGAATAGGAGATCAACAACAACAGCCGGGAGAATCCAACTAGAGTAACGCAACAGAAGAAACATGCACTTGAAAGCTCATGAAAGAATTTGTCTAGCAAGGCATGCAAGGCTTGAGGACCCAGATCACCAACCATATATTAGGTTAGTTTGTAGAAGTGCTCAGAGAGCTCGTTGTTCTATCGGTGGCCCCATTTACAGAGGGAGAACCAACCCAATTGGAGGCACTCAATCCCCCTCAAAAGGAACCACCGACAAACAACATAACAAGAATGATTCACCTATAGGAGAAGCTTGACGACATGTTATATTAAGACAATGTCGAATCCGCCCCTGTCGAGGAGAAGAACAGACCAACATGAATTGAAGTACAAAAAGAGACCGAAGTATGCTTTCTCTAACGTAGTTGTTGACAACCATTTCGAACTGAACGACGACTAGAGGGGTGTTTTGTTCGGGCAATCGGGGAAATGTGTCAGGAGATTACCCGTAAAACGGTGATCAACCCTCAGGATGATCGACAGGAAGCAACCTTTCAGATTAAATATCGATTGATTTGAGCCTTGTCAGACGGTCGACAAACTCTGATCAATCGATTCAGTTTCCCTATCTTATTATATATGAATAAATTTGTAATTATTAAAAAATCCCTCTGAAAAAGTAAATGATGAGGGGGCTAACATGTACTTTTGTATGTTTATGATAAGGGGGTCTATAATATGAATAAATGCCACATTCTCTTTACTACTCCTTATTGTGCTCTCTCATCTCTCTTCTAACTCTCTATACTTTAGGTCTGTCCTCTAGACACTTTGGGATTCAACATCTTTAATGGTGTGGTGGGTGTGGAAATATTTCATCAACAAGAATAGGAGCTCAACAACAACAGCCGAGAGAATCCAACTAGAGTAACACAACAGAAGAAACATGCACTTGAAAGATCATGAAAGAATTTGTCTAGCAAGGCATGCAAGGCTTGAGGACCCAGATCACCAACCATATATTAGGTTAGTTTGTAGAAGTGCTCAGAGAGCTCGTTGTTCTATCGGTGGCCCCATTTACAGAGGGAGAACCAACCCAATTGGAGGCACTCAATCCCCCTCAAAAGGAACCACCGACAAACAACATAACAAGAATGATTCACCTATAGGAGAAGCTTGATGACGTGTTATATTAAGACAATGTTGAATCCGCCCCTGTCGAGGAGAAGAACAGACCAACGTGAATTGAAGTACAAAAAGCGACCGAAGTATGCTTTCTCCCTAGCCACTTCAAAAACGTCAGATGACGCCCAAAACTATTTGGTCATTGTCTTGCTATCGCCTGGCCGAATCATATGCCTATCACATTTGGATCAAAGTATTGAATCAACAAGAGGTGTTGAACCTCGATTAGTGCCTTGTGATCTCTGAGATTGCTAGAGATTGTCTTCACTTTCTTTACCTAACATTCTACCGATGCCGCGTCGATCCCTCGACCACTTGTGCAGGAACCCACCAGAAACTTTGCTTTCCAATCTTTAATCATATTCTCATGACCCACCAGATCGAACTTGGACTGGCGACAAATTGAACATAGTCTTCTTTACCGATTCAGAAAGATAAAAAAATGGTTGAACATATCAATCGACTAAGGGATTTTCATTATTCGGCAAAAGAGGAAGAAGTTCATTATGGAAGCCACAAAGTTCTGAAGAAAACTGAGCAAGAACAACCTCGTATTGCTGATAAGCGATCGCAGCTCCTTACTGATTGATAACCGAAGACAAATTTTGAATTGGTTCTTAAAAAAAATCAAGTCGGGAGAAAAGCGACCCGTCGCTCGCTCATGGTTGACTGTCGGCCAAAGTCAGATAGAAGGTTCAACAACGTAAAGACTCAGAATCTCTTCCACTTGTGCTGCAGAAATAATCGAGACCTCTAAAGCTAAGATCAATCCAAATGATTCTTGGGAAAATCTCTGCCTCATATGACCATAACAGTTCACATGAAGAAAAAGGGAAGGAAGGAAGGTGAAGAGAGACAGTGAGTCACAAGAGGAAGAAGAAACTTGTGATACTCTAACCACACACACATGTATGAATATACATTTGCAAAGGAAAAAGAAACGCCACCGAAAAGACTGGTGCGACGGGAACTGCGCTGTACTTGAGAAAAAGCAATCATTGCCGAAAATAAAAAAAAATTGCATTTCATTTATTCTTTGTTTATTTACAAAAAATGAAGGAACATCATACCAAACCTTCAAATAAAACTAAAAAAGAAAAACCTAACTAGGCAGTTGTTAGTGGCTTCATCTGAGAAAAATCTTCGCCGACGCAGCCGCTCATACATAAACTCACCACGACTTAAAGAGGTCATCCTAACTACCCTCGGATGGGAGAAAAACATCAAGCTCTCCTCAAAGTGCTTCAACTTCTTATTCCACTTGATTGACTCTCTCTAGGACCTTGGCAACTCTCTCACCACTATTCCCCCAAGGTTATACCAAGAGACAAAAAAAGTGCTCCTCCATTTTAGCAATGCGACACACTAGAAAATCAACAAACACTCAACACCCCCCAGGTGCCTCCTCCTTTGTTGTTGTGCAGGGAGAGACTTGGCAGCCCAAACCCTTGCTCTGGCTGAGAAGAGGATTCTCCCCCATCCTCTAGACCACAACACCCACCTTCATGGTGCCCTACTCCATGGTTCCCTATTCCGTAGCAACATGCCCCACAACATCCACTCCCTCCTCTGTAGCTTGATCAACGATGGGTGCATTTCCTTAAGGGTCGACATCAGTGTATAATCAGATGGAAGTGATTATCAGAGCTCTGATTGTTGCAAAATAATTACTTAAAGGCATGAATCAAGCTACGTTCCCAAACTTTGACACCATTCAGAGGTGGTGTAAGAGACGAGGTTTTCACCGGTCTCCTGTAATCATTTACCCACGGAGGAAAGGCCATCCTTTCATGACTAAAGTTGCATCCCGGCTTCATCAGGTGCCTTCTAGAGCCAACGAGAAGTCATAGTCCACAAAACTGGTTGAACACACATTCCTTCCCTTTGGGCAGGAGTGACCGCTTCCGCCGGATGCCCTAGAAGTCGATCGTCGGGACACCCTCCAATCACCTCCACAGATCTCCCCTGTGATGAGGCTGTGGGGAAATCTTAAGGCCTAGTTCAATCTTCGTGTTCCCTCGCTCATGACTCCTGCATAATCCTCTTCTTGCTCAACTCTTCCACGAAAACTTTGCTCGCTAGTTTCCGCTTCACGACAAGTTTGCGAGCACCTTCCCGCATATTAACCAAGTTTAAAAGAGCCTAAACAAGCACCAAAAAACATAATTCTAAAATTCATTCGACCATTTGAGTGGTTAAATAGTCTTATAGTTTTGCAAAATTATGATAAAGCCGAGCATTTCAATGAGATACATCCAATGAGTTATTTATTTATTCTTAGTTCAAGCTACCTAAATATATTCAAATATGAGAGGATTGAGAGATACCTATTTGTAGGACCCGATGGAGTATTTGGAATAAGTTTAGAAAAAAAAATCAAATTGTTGCCTTTGAAGTGTATAAATAAAGGACAATCCTTATACTATAGCGATAAACTTAAATCTTGATATCTGGCCCAAGTTAAACATTATTATTTTTGACATTTGTATTAGCTACATCAATTCTCTTCATTTATTCACATTATCAAAAAATTTTAGAGCTTAGCTTGTCATCACCCCCCAACAATGCTCATTGTCAACTGACACCAATGCCCACCGTCAACTATTTCTTAGTAATGGTTAGTGAACACTATGATCACCTATCATTATTCACCACATGATATTACTTATTGATAAATGTAGATTAGAGTTGTCATGTATCATTGAACCTTGGTAATTGATTATCATCAATGATCATTTTTGCCTAACAGTGGATGCTAATGGTCAATTGATGTTGACATCCATCATAACTTATTGCTCATGGCCAATCAACACCAAGCTGTAAAAATTTCCCATTATTCTTCACTTGATTTTGTCCACTTCTATTTATTGAAAGACAATGATCATTCATTAATATTGCCTAATATTTGTACTTGATGCACAACCTCGCTCTTCATAATTGAATGACATTCACTCCCATAAGGAGAACAACCAAGCAAATGACATTCTAATTATCTAAATTTAATGTCTTCCAATAGTAGACAACATCTTGTCATTGATATTTGATGCCTTTCTTGTCATGTTTCTTGTTGCACTCAAAAGAGAACAGTAACCTTTTGATAATCTCCATTGACTTAGATCATACAATATCCAACTCCTAACGTTTGTTTTGATCATCTTCTACTAACAATTGACCAAATGTTCATCATTAATTTATTGACATCAATATTCTATAACATTATATATCCCTTAAATAATGTTCAAAGTCGATCAATGGCTGCTAACAATTAATTATTAATGTCTCTTTCCATCATTTGCTAACACTTGTTAGCCCCTAATATAGGACAACGAACAATCTATTTTATTTGATATCCCCAAATGTCTTATATCACTTGATGTTTTACAATCTATCAATGTCTATTGACTTCCATTGAATAAAACTCCCAACACTCATTAACGCTTTTTGCCTAAAATCTTTGAATTTTGTATAAAATTCCTAATCCATGTCATTAGCCTTTTACACCCTTGATTGTCAACTTAAAAGAAAATCTTTTAATTATTTGGATTTCTACATCATGTTGGTACATTCTCTATTAAGTTGGAATTGTAGATTTTTGTAACTCCAAACCTCATCCAATGAATTTATTTTAAATAGGCAAGACTCATAATCTTTGTTTTATGAAATTTTCATATAAAAAATCTAGTTGTTCTTTATGCCTTTAATTTCTTATATCACAACATCCCTCCCTCCCTCCCTCCCTTCCTCCGCTCTCTTTATTTTTTATTGATTTTTGTGCAGCCTAAAAGCTAAAACTCAATCTTGTGTTCATGTTTTTAATTAAATCTTAATTATGTTTTCTATTTAAAAAATTAAAGTAATCTAATTTGTAATCCTAATTATTTTACTAATCCCAAATAAGCCCAAGTAATTCTGTATAATTTATCCCCCTTTTATTTAATTTTATAAATTATCAATTTATATAAAATTAAAGATATTTTAGATTCATTAATAAAATATATTTTTAACCTTTATAAAAACAAATTAAAAACTGTAAATTAATTATTTTCTAACAGTGATTATTAAAATAAAGTTGACCCAAATGAATCTCACTAAATAGAGATAAAATTAGAGTTATATGTGATTTACAGTAGACACTGAAAACTACAAAAAGCGAGGTGGTGTTGTTACTATTATATGCGTTTCAGTGCAACAAATGACCGCTACCTTATGAACACCCGGACTTTTCAAGGGCGAGTTCCCGGCCACTCACGGGAGCCGCACTGCGGTCTTTGATTTTTCGTCCCGGTAATGTCCGTCGAAGTCGACGGCGAAGGAGGCGGTGGCGCCGCCTCCTTCCGGACTTTTCGTTCCCTTATCGAGAGTGCCGACCGGAAGTTCGCACGAGTCCGCGACCTCCCTCCATACGGCCGCGGCCCTATCCACATCGTCTACTACCGCAAGGTTTTTAAAGCCTACACCCGTCTCTGGAGATTCCAGCAGGAGCATCGCCGGGATCTTGTTGCTGCCGGCCTTAAGCGGTGGGAGATTGGCGAGATCGCCTCGCGCATCGGCCAACTCTACTATGGTCAGTACCTACGAACCAGTGAGGCGAGGTTCCTCCTGGAGTCTTACATCTTCTACGAGGCCATACTCAGCCGCAGATACTTCGAGCCACCGTTGGCCACGGGGGCGGATCTAGGGCTGAGGTACAAGGAACTGAGGTTTCATGCTCGGTTCCTCCTTGTTGCGTTGCTGCTTAATAGAAAGGATGTGGCCCTGAATTTGGCTGAGAGGTTTAGGACTCTAGTGGAGGACAGCAAATCAGTTTTCCGGGTAGTTTGGATTTGGTCTCTTGCTCTCTTTTGATTTTACTGTTGTTTCTATTGTTTTTATTTATTCTCGTTCTTGTTCGGGGTAAGCATATCTGGTTTTGCGAGCAGATTTCGTTTTTAGGGAGAATTGGGAGAATCTTCTTGAACTTCTAAGTTATTTCAGCTATGACTTCATATTTATGCCGTACTTATGCCATTTCGACTTTCTAGCCTTGTGAATTTGTTGGCTAAAATGAAAATAGTTTTATGATTATGATTTTGGCAAGATTTTCACACATAATCGGAATTGCCACTTAATTATTTGGGTTAATTGCTCCTCATTTCTGTTCGAGTAGGAATAGGGCGTTGATAAAATTAGCGATAACCTTCTTTCTTTTTTCTTCTAGTTCCACATAGGTATCGCGTTACGTTGGTGAACACATGCTAACCATTTAAGATATAAAACAATATAAAGGGTCTTTCGTTCAAGATTGAATGCATCCATACACATACATGTAAAAGGATTCCGCTCTCGTATTTTAACTTCCTTGAACCTTTTATAATAAATGGATTTGAGACTGAAAGCTTTTGCTTCTGACAGTTGGAATTCCGGAAACAAATGTTATAGCTTACATTTCCCTAACTTCTCTGCCCGCAACACTCCACAGTCCAGCTTGCAACTTCTCCGCACTCCTTTACATCCTAAGGCCTTAAAACCTCCTATTTCTTGAACATAGTAGTTTTGGCACTGTTATTGGGGATCAAGATTGATGGCGGGAAGCGAATCTGGATGTTACTACAGCTGAAATTGAGGGGACAGCAGCTGGAAGGAGAACAAAGCCGAAGTGTGTAAGCTTGGAAGGGAAGAAAACCAGGTACGTAAGCTTGGAATGGAAGAAAACCAGGCGTAGAAGTTTCAGACTGAATGGGAAAGGAGTTCCTGCATGGAAGAAGGCACCACCACCTGCACTCAATTAAGATACGGGCAGTACACCACTTGAAAGAGGATACAACTCTGCAAACTTAGAGGAAACAGAGACTTCTATTATCAGATTTCATTCAACTCAAAAAACTATATTTTAACAACTCTAGACCAATATTTATATACAAAAGTATTCTCAGATTTCATTATCTCAAAAGCTATTCTTTTACAAATCTAGACCAATATTTATATTCAAGAAGAACCTAGGTTCTAGTCTAACTAGCCCATAAACACAAGGGACCCGGACTGGACAGATTCAAGGATTAAAGGAAACATCCTGCAAGGTCCAATTGTTAGACTTGGATCGGTCTTTGTTTCAGTCGAGTAGTCTTGGGGACAACAAGACACTCCGGTGTCATTGTCCCTGATTAGCAGGAGAGTCATCTTCAACAACTAAAACATCTAGTTCTTCAAAGTATCTTTGAAAGTGAAGGAGATGTTATAGTCATTAGGCAAATTAATTTTGTGAGTCTTATCATTAATTAACTTGATTCCAAACGGACCATTAGTTTTGGGCTTAAGCTTTCTAAATGACTCAATTGGGAATCCTTACCTTTTTTAAACTATACTCCTGCCAAATCCTCTTTCTTGGAAATCATTGGCTTATGAGATTTATTAGGCTGTCTTTGATACCTGGTATTTTGCTTATTAATCTCTTTCTATATTTGCTCATGCAATTATTGAATATCCTTGACTCTAGTATCAACATTAGTGCTATGCTTAAGGATAGGAACCAACTCTAGGGGAGAAGATTTTCCCATAACCACTTCAAAAGGGCTACGATTCGTCGTTGCAAGCAAGCTTAATCTGAGGCAAATTAAAGTTTCACTGTTGAATGTTCTTGCTCACAACATATTAGGTGTGATTGCCCAAAACACGGTTCATGCATTTTGTCTGGCCATTCGTTGGAGGGTGAGTAGTTGAATTGAATAGGAGTCTTGTAATCAACTTACCCACAACATCTTCCAAAAATAACCCAAAAATTTTACGTCTAAATTAGACGTAATGATTTTGAACATTATGAAGCCGAACTATCTTTCTAAAGTAAATGTTAGCAATATCAGTGGCATCCCTAATTTTATGGTGATATTCAATATGCTTCATTTTTTAGAAGTTGTCTACCACAATTAAGAAAATTCCTATTTCTTTGTGTTTGGGGAATAAAATTGTATTTACATCTACCCAAGGTGGTATATTGAATACATATTTAGTACTACTTGACGCACCTAACCACATCTTGACCAAAGCAAGTTCTCTGGAAAGAGTTTTATCTTGGCAAAAATGCTGAGCTATTCTCTCATTGTGACACTTTTGTAAGATGGTCTTCCGAAGTGAATATTTGCGTATACATTGTTGGTCATTAAAGAAGAAGAAAATTTAGTTTTAAGAAATTGGCCGTGGGATCTCTATTGACACCAAGCCCAAATCTCTTGAAAATCAACACTAGTAGAATGTGGATCTTTTGTCACTTCAGGACCCTTGACCTTTCAACTACATAGTCACAGTCAATAAATGTGGCAGCTCAACACAATTTTCATCTGATTAAGACTCTCTTACTTATACATAAGCACATAACAATGCCATAGAGCTTCATGATTAGTAAAGAGGATGAACTCTCTAGCAAGGAGATAATAACTCCATTGGCTCAATGCATTAACAATGCCATAAAGCCTATTGTCATATGCGTAATACTTTCTCTTGGATTTGTTCAACTTTTCATTGAAAAGGATGATGGAATGTCATCATTGGCTTAGCACAACTCCAATTCCTATATTGGGGGCATCACACTCCACATGATACACTTCCCTGAAATTATGTAAAGCAAGTGTAGGGCACGAGTAAATTTTTTTGTTTTAAGCATCAAAATTGGCTTGTTCAAATTGGATCATGTGAACTGATCCATCTAAAGGAGCTTAGTTATAGAAGCGGCTATAGAATGAAATTCATTATTAATCTTTGGTAGAATAAAATTAATCTTTGGAATTGTTGCAGTTGGAAGCGATTGTGGACGGGGCATCAAATTTGTCAGTTCCCATGTTGATGCCATTAGTTGAAATGATGTTGCTATGAAAATTAAATTTGGTTTTTAGAAAGTGATACTTCTAATGTCCATAAAACATCTCAATTTTATGTATTTTGAAAACTAGATGCAAAGTTATGATAATGATCTTCTATTGAATGACAGACACTAGAATGTCACTAAAGTATACAACTATGATTTTTTACAATAAAAGATCCAATGATATGATTCTTCTGACGCATAAAGGTGCTTTGAGCATTTGACAAGTCAAAAGGTATTACTGCTACTCATATAACCCGTCATGAGTTGTGAAAGCCATTCCAGATTTGGTGATTGCTAATGCGTAAATCAATCTTAGAGAAGGTGGTCATTTTATGTAGCTTATTTGGAAGGTCATTCAACTTTGGAATATGAAGTTGGTTTTTAATGGTGGTTTTTTTCATAGTTCTACTATTAATATATATGTGCTTTGAGCTATCCTTTTTTGGCATAATCAAACGAAAACAACATTTATAGTGGAACTTTCATTGATTAAGTTATTGGCTATCAATCCTCCATCTATTTCTGCAACTTCTTGTATTCCTCATCTGCTTCTGGTGGCTTGATCGGTTCAGGATTACTACTTCTGGAATGGGGACGATAACTTGTCGAATATCACGAACAACGAGCCAAATTGACAGCCCTACACGTTGTTGTTTATGACATCCTATAAGTAACAATCTATTAAGGGTGGTAAATTGGATGTCACGTTGTTGTTTATGACATCCTATAAGTAACGTATCAATGGTTTTTCTGTCTCTTGAGTCGGCTTTTCAACCCCATTTGACTCCAAACCACTAAAGAGTGTCCAATTGAATCTTCCTTGACAACTTGCAAAAATGTTGCTCGTGATTTTTAGTCAGCCGATTCTCTTGTACTTCAGCCCCCTTCCAAGGTGGTAATTAGAGGTGCTTCAATTTCTTAGTGAATGAATATATGTTCATTTAGTCATAATAAAGGGTCTTACTATCATACCATTAAGGCATACCCAAAACATGACAAGCATTCACAAGTTCTACATCGCCTTACACTTGTTCTTTCTACTTGTTCCCAATGGAGGATTCCTTCAAATAGCCCTTGTCGATGCTGCTTTCACTCCCTTTCCTAAACCAAAATAACACATAGGGTTGGGAATGATTTTTACCTGGAAATCCCAACTTATCCACCATTATGCTGGACACAATATTTTTATGGCTACCTCCATTTATAATGAGGCTACATGCATTTCCTTTCATAGTGCAACAACTGTAGAATGTTGTGCCGGAGCCGGTGGTAGTCCTACCTAGGCTTGTTTTGGTGTATCCTCTAAATCACAAGCACCTCTCCCTCGTCAACTGGGAGTTGAATTCATTCGCATTCATATTTATCTCTGCTTCTTGGTCTGCAAATTCCTTATCTAAGTTTTTTTCAGTGAAGGAAAATATTGTTTAATTGGGGTAATTTGCTATGATCTGCCCAAAATCATTGCATTTAACGCACTTCCCAGCAAGAAGAGTGTTGGAGGAACTACCCCTGCCATATTTGGCGATTTTCTCATAACAAAAAGCTGATTTGAAGCCCATGGTCTGCCCTTCTCCGCTGGACCCATCCATTGCCAAACTATGCTTTGGTGGATTAGTAGCACACCATATTTGCTTCTCTGTCTTGAGAACCAAGTTCTCGACATCAAAGAGTGACCAATCAGGCTATAATTGATCCACATTTTATAGGTTTTTTTTGGCTCCATCAACTCACATTTTAGCATGAATTGTTTGAATTTAATGATGTACTTTTCCACGGATTTTTCTCTTTGTTGGAGATTATGTAGTTTCAAAAATAGATTTAGGTGGTAATGTATGGAAAGGTATTTCGTTGCAATTAGTTCTTCATTTTGAGCCATTTAGTGATCTTGCTTCAACCTTCACGTGTCGTATTCGGTTCTAATTCTCCCACCACAAAGAAGCATTATTCCTCGAGTATAATGACTCCAAATTTGGCTCATTGACCTAGCAGAAGGTGGAATATGTTTTTATTCAAGGACGCGCCTAAACTTTGATTTTTCCCCTTATGCATTCTAAAGATGCTAAACTTCTTTCCTTCTTTAAAAAATTAAGAAAAGCAATATTTACATACTTACCCTTTAATTCATATGTATTCACATATCTAGCACCTAAACTTTGATTTTTACATATATGCCACTTTCCCTATGCATGAAGAGTTGTATTTCACTTTTTAAAAGTTGTGATATGAAAGATTTGGGTGGTATAAATGTAAGAAGTTTAGGTGTTAGATATGTAAATCCATAAGAATTGGGTGGTATGCATGCAAATGCCCCTAAAGAGAAACGAGAATAATTGATAATATTCTTCTTTTCTTTTGGCTACCGACACTAAAATAAGGGAACCTACTTAAAACTTTGATTAAGAAGCTCAATTGTCAAATTAGCACATTTTTGGCTTTGATGGAATCTTCTCTCTCCCTATACGTCCATCACATTCTTTAATGATGGGATATGATTAGAATTTTGCAAGCACCGCGCCCTTTCTGTTGATGTAACCTTCATGTAGTCTTATATGCTTCCATGCATCCAGTTGAACTTTCTGTTGGACCTCTTGGATGAATGACAATAGCAACGAAAGCATTGACCATTGACTCGGCAGTGAAACCTTTGAATTGCTAAGCATTCACTTTGATAAATCCCTTTATTTATTGAAATGCAGCTTCTACATTGTCATATGCCATGTTGAACTCTTCTAGTTTGTGATCCCCAATTTTTTATTATCTTTAGATGTTGCCTTTAGGTAAGGAATTACTTGTTAATGCCTTTTGACAGCTTCTGACTGGTCCTAAAATGTCCACAAAATTTGAGCTCTGTATTTCATGCACGCACACATACATGACAACCATACTATTCTTATTTTTTTATCTGAAAGGGACATTTCAGATATCATATTGTTCTAAATAATGTTGCAAATATTTTCTCACTAACATTGCATTGAAATAACTTGTCTTCCAATTATCTTGAAAGTAACTTGGAACTTGAGAGAATTTATACTCAAATGTTCCTCTCAAAATTATGTCAACGGTGTACAGGAGACTAATTTTAAAGAATGGAAGCAAGTGCTGCAAGAAACTTTCAGGTTTTTGAAAGCTGAAGCATCATTTACAAATGCCAGGCCTCTGAGATACAGTTTATTGTTTGATGCCCATCCTTCTTCGCTTCCATATATTGCACGCTTACACAAACGAAGAGTATTGAAGCTTCAAGATGCTTTGTTGACAAGCTATCGGAGAACTGAGGTGTGACATTTTTCTGCGTGTTTAAGTATCCATTTTAATTATTGCATTCATTAAATTATCGTGGTTGTTTGTTTTTAGCATGCGGAATATATGAAATAAAAAGGATTTGTAATGTAATACAGAAAACTATTTGTAACTGAAAATTTATTCTGCTTCTAAGTTGGCATATTGATGAAATCTTGCAGATCAAAATCACAGAGCTTACTCTTGATAGTTATAGAATGATCCAGTGTTTGGAGTGGGAACCCAGTGGATCATTCTACCAAGTGGCTACTACAGAATCGAGTGATAACGGTGGTTGTAGTGATCAAAGTGGTGCTTCTGGGTTGATTGATATCAACCTTTTTGCAGACATGACAGATCCATCTCTGCCCCCAAATCCTCGCAAAGCTGTTATCTATCATCCTTCAGTTTCTCATTTGATGACGGTGAGTGTGGTATTCAAGCTCCTCTCCATTGAATTTTCTGAGTTTTTGTGGTGTTGATTGTGTTAACATTAACTATGCCACCAATGTATCCCACGGAATACAATATGATGCATGCCAGTGCTAGGGATTTAGAGCTTGTGAACTTTGGTCTTCTGGAAGATCAGGGAAAAATATTTATATAGTGGGATGCCTTTTTTGTTATTATACGCTCGCCTATGGATTCTTTGAATTTGATAAATCAAACTATGGGCTGATATTTCCAGGTAATTTCAACGATATGTGAAGAACTCTCTTCCGACAGCATTTTGCTAATATATGTCTCTGCATCAGGTTGTTCATCACTTACCAGTTGCTGTTATAATTTCATTCTTCTAATCACTATTCTGATATTATATTTGATTCACATCTCTGGTTATACTATTTAAGGAAAACCAGATCAGAGCATTCCTTCTGAAAAGAATTCTTCTCATTTAAAGCCCATTTCTCAAGATTCCTATAAGAATGGTGGTTCTCTCCATCAAGCTCCTGTTTATTCCTGGGTAAATTCTAGTGATTACTCCGAAGGTTGTGTATGCCTAGGTTCAAGAGGAAGTGGAGGTATAACTTTGTAGTTGACTGCATAAAATTGAGTTTCTATGCTCTCATTTGCTCAACACAATTGATTTTTTCGTTATGGTATTTTAAATTACTGAAGGAAAAAATGCGTTATGAATTTTATTTTCAATTGAGACTATTGAACAATAATATTTATTTCTATTTTCAGGAGTAAACAATTTATACCCAGACGATTTAATCCCTTTTACACGGAAGCCCCTTTTCATTATTATTGATAGTGAAAATAGCCATTCATTCAAGGCAGGTTTGTCAAAACTTTGTTGCTATTGTCTACGACATTTGCTCATGATATGTTTGTTGCTTGTTTTCATTTTGTCAAAAATAGTTTTCTCATTATACAGAAGCTCCTTTTGATTGCTTAAAGCTGGTTAAACATGCTTTAAAAACAATAAATTAATTGATTCTGTCATTAGTTGAATGTGGTTAGAAATCAATATTAATTTTAAACACCTACAAATGCCACATTTAATGCTCGTCAAATGCAATGATTTCATTTTCTCACACAAAATGAGTGAAAATGAAGTACTCATTTTTGAAAACATTTTTTATATTTGCAAACAACCAAATGAGTTATAACACATTTTCAGATGTCCAAATTCCCAACCTTAAATATAGGGCTTGCGCTAGCATCCCTAGCATTATTTTTGAGTAGTCGTGATTGATTTGAAAATTATCTTGTGTTTTGCTTGCATGATTAGCAAATTATTCAAATTCAATTACTTTCATAAATGATTTTTGTTTTTGATATTGCAGTTAACCCAAATCACAACAAACAAATATTATTATTGGAAAAGCCAATAGACAATTACAACCATGCACAAAAATAGAAAATAACAACAAACAAAATGACACACAAGACTATGGTGGTTATAGGGTGTCGGCGGCTGTAAGGGCATGGACCGGTGGTGACAAGGTGGGGAAGTGGAGCAGAGGTGCGGAAGTGCATGGGAGCAGTAGGTATTTTATGTCGTGCGGCAACAAAGGGGTTAGGTGGACTAGACAACAAAGAAACAACATCTAGGGACACTTTTGGGTGGCGGGAATAAGTAGGCTGCGGGGAAGTGGTTTCGGCTGCTGGAACAATGGAAAGGCAATACGGGGAATGATTTTGCGTTGGAACAGCAATGGGTGCACTTAGGAGAAATGAAAGTGCAGGGAACGGGGACTGGAATGCAGAAACTGCAGGAAGAACAGAGTCGGCAGTTGTCTCGTGCGACTGCAGCAGGAAACAATTGTAAATGTTCTATTACATTGGGGGAGGGGAATGAAGAATTAGAAAAGAGGAAGGGTGGGGTTGGGTAAATGAATAGAATGGGGAGAAGAAGAGAGAAGATCGGGAAGCTGAAGTGGGGAGAGAAGAAGCGATAAGGTCGGGAAGCCCTATAAATTTGTTTTATGAGGGAGGCGAGACTACTTGAGAGTTGAACGACAGCGTCGAGGGAACCGAAGGAGGGCTCTCGGGATCGTGTGGGTTTCAGTGGCTGCGGTGAGTACGACTAGGGCAAAGAGCGTAGCAGGTGTAGGTGTTAGTGTCTGGTTGCGATCGAGGAAGTCAAAGGGGAAGCTGTTGCAACGTCTGTAGTGAAGCTCGTGCGTTGTCAAGCAGGCGAGGAAGCTTGCGAGGGAGAGAGCCAGAGCCAGCTTTGGTGCGATCCGGTTCTCGCATAGGCGAGGAAGATGTAGCCTTCGTGCAATATAGGGCTCTACTGAGGTAAGAGCTTATTAAATTGAAAATTAGTAATAATTACCGAGGTAAGAGCTTATTAAATTGAAAATTAGTAACAATAATAATTAGATAGTTATAAATTTATGTAAATATATATTTATTGAATACATGTTAGACGTGATGACATAGAGAAAATTTAACATTTAAATAATGAAAAGCCAATAGTTTATTAAAATAATAAATTAATTAAATTTGATACCAAGTTATAGGATTTGAATTTTGGAAGAATCATCGTCAAGACAAATAACAAATTAATCAACAGTATTGTTTTAATATCTCTTCTAAATCAGTTGTATGGATTGTTATTAATGCTTGATTAATGCAATTGATTTTTTTATTATTAAATTTTATCGATCATTTCAATGCAAATGCTTATAGTCTCATATTATAAAATAATTAATGAATTATAATATTACATGTTGAGTTATATGAAATTGTGAATGATATAATCTACATAGAGTGATTGTATGTGTATGCTTGACTATGATGGAGTAACATCTTGATGGTACTAGTGACGGAATACTGAGGTGCAAGTGCACGTATATAGAAAAAGATATTGATATTGATATATCTTAATTGACATAATTTTTAGACGGTGTTTGTATGAATGTTATACATATATAAAACGATATTGATATACTAGTGATATAGTAAGGTTTCTTGATTAATATCAAATTTTTTTATTGATTTATTAAAAAGTTAATTAATATACATATTGGTTCATTTTCTCTTGTATTACTACGACTTAGGAGTATTAGTATTCACAGACTTGTTTAATTCATTATTATTTCAAATAAATTTTTTAGGTTAATTAAGTATTAACGATGAGCTCTAGAAGAGAACATTTACAGAAGACGAGGGTGACCAGTAATGAGGTAAATTTAAATATATTATTTTAATTTTTTTATTAGTGGTTCTTTCATCTGTTAAATGGTAACTGAATATAGAAAATTTACTTCACATCGTCAGACAATTTGTTCACATCTTGATTAATTCCAAACCCCTGACCAGGTCGTGACAACAATGGTTGATGTAGAAGGGGTGGAGGGAAGATAAACATCACTTGGAGACCAAGATACAATGAAGCACTTCACGGAAACCTAAGATACATCTCTCAAAGAGAATAAGAGACACCGACAGCTGTCCCGATTCAAAGCACGAGAAAAATTGCCCTACAACACGAAAATAACATGCTTATAAGACTAGGGTAACTAAGGGTTGGGTCTCCTCAGTCAGGCGACAATCCACGACAAGAAAGGATCAACCGACCCTTAAGATCCCTTGGGTTCAAGTGGTCCAGGCAACGGCTGCTGCCTTGTTGTGCATATGCCTCCTAACTGAGGGGAAGATGTCCCACATCAGTCTTGTGTGGTTGTGGGAGCTTCAAACTCATCTATCAAGCATGTTGAAGGTAGCAGAGCTGCTATAATCTCCAGGGGTTGAACGATCTTTGATGGTGGATCTAGAGGCATTTGGCTCCCACTGGCGACTGCACAGTTCTCCAAAACACTTGAGAAGGTTTCCCTACTAGTGCATAGCCGACTGCATCAATCCAATCATCTGGGGTACTTTGCTGAATTGAACTGGGCCCTCCTGCCAAGTATTTTTTGTGGAGTCTTCTAAATGTAGCCCTCTGGCTGGCTCATTCATATCTGACGCAAGGTCTGCCTGAACCTTCTCGAATGTTGGTAGGTATGACGGTAAGATGTCGATCACAACATCCTGTAATGCTCTCTATAGTGATTGGCCCTCTTATGGAATGAGAACCTCACTTGCTATCGTCCATCGTTACCAAAACAGATTCTGTTAGCTTCTCTGCTGGCAAGAACATCTATAATCTTAGACTCCACATAAGGTAAAAGGACTATGTGCTTGCCATCGTTGATGAAGAGTATGTATTCTTGAACTCATCAATGATAGATCTAAGAGAGTGTGAAATTTTTAGCGGCATTAGAGGTTTGAGTAGAAGGAGACGATGTATGTCTTTCTCTAATGGCAATTTCAAGAGATTGAGGGAGGGATGAGCCGGGTATGGCTTTTTTGCATTCACAAGATGATGTGAGTTGCTGATGTTGAGTGATCGGGTGGGAGAGGTTGACGAGAGCAAAGGGTCAAATGAGCCATTTAAGGTGATAAGCTGTGCAAGAATGAGAGCATGTAGGAGGAGAGAAACACTTGCAAAGTAGGGAGTATAAGAGTAGGGAGTATAAGAGATCATGCATAAATGGGTGTACAAGGGAGAGACATGTTTTAGGCTTTAGATTGTGCTCTTGTTTTTACGGTTTAGGATGCTCATTCCACATAAGTCAATAGAGGGGTCACGTTTAGCTTAGCATGGGAGCCGGGACGTTGATGACCTGATTAAAATTTTTAGTTTATATTTGTAGTATATGATATGATTTTGTTTTTTTAACATTAATAATAATAATAATAATAATAATAATAATAATAATAATAATAATAATAATAAAGTTAATTTAAAAATTCAACAAATAATAATAATAATAATAATAATAATAAAAAAAAAGTTAATTTAAAAATTCAACGGTATTACACATTTTGACCCTTGTAAATTCTTATTTGCTCAGAAATGTCGGTTTTGTGCTGTCACATTGAGCGTGAATACAACTTTTGACTCTCTGAAATTCTCATTTTTCATATATTGATTTCATTCTTGTTCATATTTTTGCGCTATTTTTTTTGTCTTTTCTTCTTTTGATGCATTACACAATGCAACGTATTTCTTAGATATTGTACATTCCAATGCATTGTCTTAGTTCATATGTGTAATGAACAATAATTGAATTGAGTTCACTGCAATCACCCCATCTTGGATTGATCTTTGTGCAATGCTGTTCCCATCATCAGTTGCCATTGTTGCATTTGAGCGATATGAGTTGAGTCAGTTTAGAGGTCAACATGATAATCTCTTAAAACATGATTTGGGGGGCAATAAAATGCTCAAGATTGTTTAACCAGAAAGATAATAAGATATTTGTTATGATAGACAAAAAGAAAGTGAAAAGCTCGCCATCACAAAAGATAATTAGTACATTGAATTGAATAAAGGTACTGTTGGCGAAAAAGGGTTCACTTCATGAGATGAGATGAAGAGTCAGTGAAACTAACATATTAAGCATCATAGAAATAGGCACGATAATGGGAATGTCACAGGCATGTTGCAAGAGGGTTGAATGGGAGGCAATGTACTATGCGTGTTTGTTGTGGTCAGTAGGCTTTCTTAAGCAACTCAATGAAGCAGGATAATAGGACTACATCACACAATGTGTGGTGAGGGTATGATGGTATGTGGCATGCAGTAGTTGGGCAAAGGGTCCTATTTGCATTAAGACACAAGCAGTTGAGTTCACTGTTACAGGACAGGTACAAGGGATTGGAAAGGCTAATAGGTATGTACATGTCTGGATAGAAGTGACGTCTATAACAAAATGATTGCGTGGGAACGGATTTTGAGGATGAGATTAGGACCTCTTGGGGTTAGTGAGGTTAAGCATGATGGTGGTGAGGGTTTTTCTGCTTTGATATCATGCCAAGAGGAAATAAATTTATTTTATATTGACTTATAAGTGGTTTTATAAATTGGATTATAGGAAAATACAATAAATAAACAAATAATTGAGAACCATATCCTCAATTATTACCTGCCTAAAAAAACAATACATCAACAATTTCTAAATTTACTAACATAGATGTTACTGGCAACACAATGGTAGAATAGTGCTTAGATTCATTATTTTTTGGTTTTTAGATATGAAAACTTATTGTTGGGGTGAATGCAATGTTTCATTGCCGGGGCCAGTGAATTTAGCAAATACCGAGATACACCATAATTTGAGTTTTCACACAATCCCTTCAAGTTCAAGCTATTTTATGTAAAGCTTAATTGCTAGTCAATAATGATGCAGTGCATGTCAAAAGATGTACTCGAAGAATTAAAATCAAAAGTTTTTATAAATAAAAATAGTTTGTGGTGAAATAATAATGTGCAAGAAAAGATAAAATACAAGTTGTTATAAAAAATGTTTAAATGTAAGTCCTTAGAAAATTGAAAAAAATATAAGGTGGCCTCATAATGTGCAAGAAAAGATAAAATATAAGTTGTTATAAAAAATGTTTAAATGTAAGTCCTCAGAAAATTGAAAAAAATATAAGGTGGCCTTGTATGGAGCTAAGAAAACAGTTTGTGATTTTAAGAATTATGTTTTTGTGTTATTTAGAATTGATTGAATACTTAAGATGGTGAAATATATATGTATAAACTAATCAAACAAAGAGAAAAGATATGTAAAGATTTAATTTAAGGATAGTGTATTAAAGACGAAAATTAAAAAGTGCTTTTCTTAGAGGAAGATATTCAAGATAGGTGGATGAGATATTTTGATAAAGTTTTTAATGAAGTTTTTAAAAATTTGATCGACTTTAGTGATCTTAATACTGTTAATAATAATTAAATTTTTATTTTTACCGACGCATTAATAGAAAAGAAGTTGAGGCTTTAAAGAAAACCAAAGGTGGAAAATCAGCAGGACTTAATGATATCCCAATAGAAGTGTGAAAATATTTAGGAGATTTAGGAGTATCTTGTCTTACTAAACTTTTCAATAACATTTTAAAAACTAAAAAGGGGTCTAAAGAGTGGAGGAAGAGTACTTTGATCTCCATTTTTAAGAATAAAGGGGATGCACAAGAGTGCAAATTATAGATGAATTAAGTTAATGTATCATACATTAAAATTATGTGAGAGAGTAATTGAATATAAGTTGAGACGTGATACAAAGATTTCTCATAATCAATTTGGATTTATGGCGTACAAGTCTACTATGAAATCTATACATTTATTGAGAGGTTTGATGGAGAAGCACAAGGAGAGTAAGGAGGATCAACATCTGATTTTTGTTGATTTGGAGAGAAAGGAGGATTTACATATGAGGTTCCAAGAGAAGTTCTTTGGAGAGTTCTAGAAGAGAAAGGTGTTGATATGACTTATATTCAAGTCATTAAAGATATGCATGCTAAAGCTGGTACTTGTGTTCGAATAGGAGGATTGACCAAGTAGTTTCCCATTTGAATTGAATTACATGAGGGAATTGCTTTAAGCCCATATTTTTTTTGCTTTAGTTATGGATGCTCTTATTGGACATTTATAGGAGGATGTACCTTGTTGTATGCTTTTCGCTAATGATATTCTTCTTATGAATACGACTATAGAAAGAGTTCAGGAAAAAAAAAATTGAATTATGGAGGTCTGCATTAGAGTCTAAAGACCTTCATTTGAGTAGATCTAAAACTAAATACTTTGAAAATTTAGCAGTAGTAGATATAGTGGCAGAATTGTATAGTTGATCAAAATATTAAATGGTGTGGACATTTTAGATATTTCGGGTCTATCGGGTCTATTGTTTTCGGGTCTATTGTTTAAAGTGATGGTAATATAGATGAGGATGTTATTAGTAGAATTCAAGTTGAATGGTTGAAGTGGAGGAATGCATCGAGCCTATTGTGATAGAAAACACCGCTCAACTTAAAGGAAAAATTTTTAAGATTGTGGCAGGACCGTTGACCTCATTTTGAGGTCATTTCTCTTTTCCTTAGGATCATAGGATCTAGCTCTAGGGGTTCCTATTAACTATCTTAGAAAACTTGTATTGGAATCCATCCCCTTAGAAATTCCAGTCACTTCCTATTTTTCTTGTGATGTCTCGCAGTGATGATGTCAAAACCACCGTCGTATGGTCGAGTGGTTAAGGACTATCATGTGGAGACTCAAGGAGAAGTTCCCAATAGGATCTCAAGCCCTAGGAAAACTTATTCAGGACTTAATCATCATGCACACACACAAAATACACAAAATTCACTAAGTTGCACAAGATCAGACTAAAATTGAGCTTAGAGGATGGGTGAAAATGCGAATTTCTTCGGACGACCTCTGATGACGAAATGGACTGCGCCAACACGTTCGGGACGTCAATTTTAGCTAGGAAAAACACTCATATTGTCATAATTCCGCACACGAGCAAATTACACGTAAATCAATGAATTCGTAAAAATGATCTCTGACGACAAAACAGACCACGCTAGCGCGTCCGGAACGTCATAATTACCTAAAAAGGACATCCATTTTGTTATGCTGTGACACACGAATGTGACACACTGACACACGAATAAAAATGTACAAATCAAATTTTTATTTTTGAAATATTAAATACTTTTATATTTATATTATTACTTGTAATATTAATTTCAATTCTAAACCCTATTTTGCCTAAGCAAACGACGCTCACGCCTCTCTCTCTTTCGCGAATCCCGCGACTCCTTTCCCGATCGGAGCCCTAGATCGCACGCTCGCCTCTTCTTTGTCGCGCATGCCCTTCTTCCCGAGCCCGATTCTCCCTCTCCTCACTCGATCCAGCCTCGCGGCTTGCCCTCTCGATCCCCACTCGACCGAGCGGCACTCCAACGGCGAAACTCCACTTGGCCGACCCTTCATCTTCCCGAGACATACTTCTCTTTCTCCCTAAATGCTTCTCCTCCTCTCCCATCATCCTATTCGGCCACCATTAGGGCTGGTTGGTGGATGCTCCTCTCTCTTTTGCCTATAAAACCCCACCTTGGGGAGGTCTTGGGGGTTGGCCGAAAATTTGAAAAAAGGGTGGAGGTGCTGCCAAAATTTTGTCCTGTTCAACACACTTGCTTGGGGGCTCGGCATT
>NW_018165200.1:172596-207343 GCF_001263595.1 Phalaenopsis equestris | reverse complement strand
AAAAAAGGAGGTGTGGTTGGTGGCTGGAATCCTGCTGGTTGGTTCGAAGCCAACTTCGTTCTTTTTTCTTCAGGCATTTGAGAAGTAAGGATTTACTGTTTTCCTCTTTTGTTTATTTGTGAAATACTTCATGCAAAAAGCTGTGTTTGTTTGATTGGGAATTACTTGCTGCCATACTATGTTTTTGGAATTCATAAAAAAAAAGCCATTTACTTTATCTTATTGCTGCACCAAAGAAAGCTGAGGCTCAAACATCGGCTTTCAGGTTTGAGGAAACATAAACTCTATGCATATGTGCACTATGGCCTAGTAATTATTTATATGCAGAATTTATGCTTTAGTCCAAATTTCACATATGATTTTCAATTCGTTTGATAAGAAAACATCAGATAAGTTATCACGTGCTTTAGTTGCATGAATTGCCATGGATCCTTCTGCATTGGCTTATATGTAATGAGAATGCTCATAAAGTTCTTTGCCTTAGGTTATAAAAAAATGTATTTACTTTTTCAAACAAAACTGTGAAGATTCCTTCCGGTTTGCTTCTACGGAGATATCAGATTTCTCAGAGAGTCTTGTAGAAGCATTCTTTCTTACGGATTAGGTCAAAGCATATATCATTCTTTCTTAGGGATTGGGCCAGAGCATATTTCTAGAATTTAAGTTATTGAGCTGCTATGTGTACACTGAGAAGATTTACATACATACCATTCAAAATTTTTTTTTATGTGTTTACAAATCTAACACCCAAACTTAAATTTTACACACATTCCACATTATCCTATGCATGAAATGGTGTTATCTCTTTGCAATATAAAAGACTTTGGGCCTGTTTAGCTGCAATTTTTTTGCCGTTTTGAGACTTGTTTAGCTGCTGTTTTCTGCCCTATTTTGTTAATGTTGGGCTGCCGGTTTTTCCTGTTTTTGGTAGGATTTGGGCTGCAATTTTAGCCCTATTTCGGTGAGGTTTGGGCTGCCACTTCTTACCCTGTTTTAGTGAAGTTTGAATTTTAGCTATGTAAACACATAAGAATTAAGTGGTATGCATGTAAATCTGTCATTGTTCTTTAATGGCTATGCTTGAGACCTATTATTTCACTTTATTTCTTGCAATTAAAATATGAAATACATGCTCCAAATATTGCTTATGATTGGGCTGAAATTTTGCATGACTTTTTTGGAACCTTTTGGATTCACTTGAGGTATCATCGCTTCATGTTACATTTTTGGTAGGAGTTAAACCATTAATATTCCCGCATATATTTGCACATTTGATATTTAAACTTCATGTTACATTTTTGGTAGGAGTTAAACCATTAGTATTCCCGCATATATTTGCACATTTGATATTTAAATCTTGGGCGTTTAATGGTGTGTTCTTTGTGCTTGCTTGCAAGTAGAACACATGTATTTGAGGAAATGTTTGTTTCACTATTTTTTTGGATGAATTAGAGGGATGTTTTACTCTATTTGATGTTTCATTGTCGTTGAACTTGCAAAGGGGTGGGCTTGCCCTACTTATCTCAAAGAATTCAATTATGTAAAGAACTTAGTCATGCCCATGCTTGAGCTTAAAGCTTATAAACTCGAAGTTCATATTGCTTGAATTTTAAAACTTTGAAGTGCTTCTTCGGGGATCACTTTATTTATTATTTTCTTTAATAAAGATTAAACGTTATTTGGAGGCTTTAAATGGTGCTATTTGGGGCTAATTTTGGTGGTTTGACTTTGGCCCTTGCTGTTGCTTTCTTGGCTTAAAATGTATGAGCAGCTAAGCTTGATTTTATTTTAAGGTTTTGAGCTTTTGGCTTGGGGTTTGTGCTGTTGGTTTGAGTTTGGCTTTCTTCTTGCTATTCCTAGCCGTCACCCGTCACCCCTCCTTTTGGCCGTGATTCCTTGTCTATGAATTTTTTGTGAATGGCCTTGGCTCGAATTCCCCTCTGCTGTCCCTGGCCGTGAGCCTTCTCCTGTGGCTCCTTTCTGTTGAATTTGGGCTTGACTTTCTCCTTACTACTCCTTACTGCCCCTGGCCGTGAGCCTTCTCCTGTGGCTCTTTTATGTTGAATGTGGATGGTTTGGGTTGACTTTCTCCTTGTTGCCCCTGGCTGTGAGCTTTATCTTGTGGCTCTTTTATGTTGAATGTGGATGGTTTGGGTTGACTTTCTCCTTGTTGCCCCTGGCTGTGAGCTTTATCTTGTGGCTCTTTTATGTTGACTGTGGCTCCTTTGTGATTGAGTGTGGTTGGTGGCTCCTTCTGCTGCTCCTACCTGAGAGCATCTGTTTGGGTTCCTCTATGTGGTGTTGGGTTCATATATCATTGGAAACTTTTGATTTAAGGTGGAATTGAATGACTTTAATGTTTGCAAGGTGAAATACTTCAATTCTTGTTACTTAAATAATTCAAATGCTCTTTTTCCACAAGATGATCTTTTAGATGTTTGAGACAACTTTGAGGCGTGTTTGGCCGCTTGGGAGCCACAGTTGAAGGCTTTATTCGGTAGTATTTGGCTGCGGTTTTGGGGGGTTGGTAGCTGCAGTTTGAGGCTTTATTTGATAATATTTAACCGCGATTTTTAGAGGTTTTTGTGCTGTAAATATTTAACCGCGATTTTTAGAGGTTTTTGAGCCTTTGAAGTATATTTTTGCAAGACATTTTGAGTTGCGATTTTGAGGCTATTAACAGTGGCATTTTGATGTGACATGCAAGGTTTTTGAGTTTAGAAAGTGGCCGTTTGAAAACTACATCCCTTTTGTTTGATTTGTGAAATATGAAACTCTTACAACTTCATTTCGGGAAATCATAAAGTTAATATGAATCAGATTCATGAAGGATTTGAAAGCTCATAAAATTATCTTTTATGAAAGAGTTTCTTTTTGGAAGTTTGTCATTAAAGTTTGGATAACATAAACATCACATTTGAGTCCAGGTTTGAGTGCGTGAGTATATAGGTGGCGGTGGAGCCGTGTATACAATTGTCACATTGATTCGGGCCTGTTTCGACCTGTTCGAAACAAGAATTGGAATGAATATTCTTCTTGGCTTGATGCATTTATGCCAATTATAAAATTTGAGAAAATGATATCCTTTTTGGATTGATTCAAGGATCTTGGGTTCTCTTTTTCAGGTCTTTTCATCACAGTTTTGAGGTTGCTTCACCCTTCATCCTTTCGATCTTTTGGGTGGATCAGTTTCTCCTCTCTCTCATCCCCATTTTTATTCTTTTTTTCCTTGCTTCTTGGTTCAGTTTTCGGTGCTTATGTTTGACACATAAGTGCTCATATATAGCCTTTTGCTATATATGAAACCATCAAACAAGATCGCAAACAGGTCGGTTTTGTTTTTGGGGCTTAGGGCGATGATGACAAAGGCATACCAGTGGTAGAACGGAATGATATTTCATCCTATGACATCATGACCCAATCCATGGGGCCCGATGAATATAGAATGATAGTATCATTCACCAACACAAGACTAACGGGGGAATCGAGTACAAATATATAATTTCTGAGCCTAACCCTGACCCGAGTACTTGAGGTTTTCTTTCTTCGAATTATACAATATTTATAAAAATATTTTCACTACAAAATTGATACAACTTCCTTTTTGTATGCCTGAAATTCATGTGCATGCTAAAATATAAATTTTAAATGTGTTACAATTTGGTTGTTCACTTGTTGATTATCGATACCGGGCTAAGGAGTACCCTCCTAAGTTAGATTTAATATGACACCCTTCTAGTTGAGTAGCGGGCTCTATGCATCCGGGTGACCGATAGTAGCTTTCAACGTCGCTCGAGTACAAATATATTATATTTGAGTCTAGCCCCGACCCAAGTGCTTGCGGTCCCCTCTTTTCAGATTTTTCGTATGTTTTATTATAATTTTTGGGCAAAACACTCGTTCTTTTTCCGGGATATTCCCGAGATTTTGATAATTTTCTTGGAATTGTCATTTATCGATTTTTCCCAAGTTTTTCCATCATGGGTCATTTGTCGATTTTCTTGAGTTTTGGAAGCAATGTTTCTTTTATTTATACAGTGTATACTAGCTCGCTTAAAGGAGCAACAGACCTCCCATATATACATGTTTGATTTATATTACAACATTTTACTTCACAGCATACTGTACTGTTCTTTCTCTTCTATGCCGCACATTCTACTATTCTTTTCTTATTATACTGCATGTTTTATTGTTCTGTTACACACTATATCTTAGTGTAGGAAAACCTAATGATTACATGTACCCTTTAAAACTAATATCAATCCCAAAGGTGCTACGACGAGGAGCTTGGAGCGACACCGTGGGCAGCACGATGAGGACACTCAGAAGAGCAACATCAAAACAAATTCACATCACTAATCACTTTCTTTAGTTTGAATAACAAACCATAGGACTTCGAGGTGGTTTGCTTAGCGCAACATAAACCCTCATCTTATCTTTAGGATTTTTGCATAACCCTGTTGTGCAATTATAAGTCCCAACACTTTAGGATTCCAACGTTACTGTGCGGTACTGTGCAAACCCTCCTATCTTTTTAGATTATTTGTACTATCAAATATCGTGCAAATATAAATCCTAAATTCTAAATAAATTGCAGGATCAAACATTAAATAACATCATTTCAAAGATATAAAGTCAAACAATAGGATAGTTGGGAAATCACCGAGGTTCTCCCTTGATTTGTGATATCCTCTACTCTTCTTTCCTTTGGATTCATGCAAATAATTGTTCCTATTTTGAGCCACTCCCATTTGATTTTCTCATGTCCAATTTTGGAAACCTAAACTTTGAAATCTTGAAGGCAAAAACCACTGATTTTAATCGAAAGTTTTCTTAAATGATCCCGGTCATTTGACATGTAATTAACTATAGGGGTTTGCTTCTATAGGGAACTTGGAACCCAGATAAAATAAACTCTATCTAATCCTTATATTAGGTAGGGGAACTTATTGGCCTCATATAAAATATTTCGCAGACCAAACAGATGTCACAAATTCTTTATTGTAGGTGATTGAGCCTACTACAAGTGATATTTTTATTCTTCGGAAAAAGTGTATTACTTGTGGTATCGTGCTTAGTCATTCAATCTATCTAAAATGTGAGACTTGCTTGGTCTCATCTATTTTTTTAAAATTAAAATATTACTTTCTAAAAATTAAATTTACATCAAAACTATTTTCATATTTATAAAACTCATCTCTCTTTTTCAAAAAATCATAAAACCAATTTTTTAAAGTTAAAAAAAAAAATAACGACCGACAATTGTCAAGGACAAAAAGTCCCACATCAACTAGGTGTAGGGCCGAAAAACAATATTTAAATCATGGGTTGCCCACCACCCCGAAGAACTCTTTTGAGAGGTGACAAGTGGCATCAGAGAAGATTACTGCCTACCAGGTGTGTGGACTCTCCATGGTCCAGTGAGACCCTCGGTGAAGCAGATCCGTGACGAGGGCGTCACGTGATTAGGTGGAGGTGAATGTCACAAACAAAAAGTCCCACATCGGCTAAGTGTAGGGCCAAAAAACAATATTTAAATCCTGGGCTACCCACCATCCCGAAGAGCTCTTTTGAGAGGTGACAATATGCTTTAGTTTCTTTATTAAATAAATTATTTCCAACCAATATGCTACACATTCTATGGCAATCAATAATTGATGTTAGATGATACTTGATGATTTTGATTAGTATAGGAATTCAATCAACGTGGTCTTACAAGAGGGAAGGCCATCCATTCCTCCAAAAGAGGCTGAGAAGTCCATGCCATCAAATTAACTTTTAAAATATTCAAATTTTAATCTGATGTTTTTCAATCCAAATTTCTTGCTGAAATGATTAATTCTTTGAATAAATCAAAATCAAATTCCATTTATGACACATTCCTTAATACTTAAATTGTAATAATCAGTTGTCTAAACTTCAACCAGGCCTCTCACACGATTATTATTTTATTGCAATCACTAAAACTTTTAAATTTTTTATTTTAGCAACATATTTTTATGGCGTCAGCTTTAGTGCAAATAGGATTGACGTGTTTGGGGTGGAGGCGTGATGGCTGTGTGGTGACGCACCATAATTTTTTCTGTTTGACAAAATTGTGTTCTATTTAGTTTTTAAAAAAACTGCTATTGAAAGTTATATTTTGCTATCATATCTAATTACTAGCGGTGGCGGCTAGAAAACAACGATCTCAATCTTTCAAAAAAAAAAAATATAAAGGTAATAACCCACTAAAATTTTTTGAACAACAGATTTACAACAAATTTCTTCAAACAACTACAATCACCCCAAACAAACCCTGAATAATTATTATTTTTTGCATACCAAATACAACAAACAATACAATAACAAAGCCTTAATCCCACTACGTGGGGTCGACTACATGAATCCTTTTTCTCCATTGTGTCCTATTTAGTGTCATATTTTCATTTAGTTCTAGTAAATTAAGATCATTTTTAATACAATAAGCCCAAGTCTTCCTAGGTCTACCTCTGCCTTTCTTAACACAAGTCGAATTTAAAACATCTACTCTCCTAATCGGATCATCTAATGGTCGACGTTTAATATGACCAAACCATCTAAGGCGACTTTCTCTAATTTTGTCTGTCACAGGAGCTACACCAACCCTATCACGAATATATTCATTCCGCATTTTGTCTCTAAGTGTAAAGCCACTCATCCACCTAATCATTCTCATCTCGGCAACACTTAACTTATTATTATGCTTCTCTTTTAAAGGCCAACATTCAGCGCCATAGAGCATTGCAGGCCTCACCACCGTTTTATAAAATTTTCCTTTCAGTCTTAGCGGTACTTTTCTATAATAGGGCTTTTCTGCTATCCCTTCTGTTGATTGGTCACTCCCTATGAAGTATAGACACGACATGATACAATATGACGACACGACATAATTGAAAAAAATAGGACACGATACAACATAAACATGTTTTTCTATATTTAATAAATTATTATTATAAATATATATTTTTAATATTTTCTATTAAAGTTATCACAAAACGACAAATGCGGTCATCAATAAAACTTTATAATTATAAAATTTGTTTTTGACAATATCAAAATTACATTCAAAATAGCAAAAAAATTATCAAAATACTTGATACCAATTTCATCCATAATAAAGTGAAGCAAAACATAGCAAAATGTCAAAATATAATAACATAATTATCACTAATTGAAGTAATGCATTTGGTATTAGTGCCATCATTTGTGCTAGCTCCATTGCCTTCATCAATAACACATTCACCTTCATCAACAAAAAATACTGTTTCTAAGCATGACTAATCAAGAGAAAGATTAGCAACTTCAAGGATTCCAATATCCTCCATTATATCTAAGACAACTTCACCAACATCTCATAATTTTGTGTCCCCCTGAGAATATTCTAGGCTCTTCCTAGACCTAAGACAAAGATTAGTATGAACAAATACCAAATCTTCACCTCGCTGCGGAGTAATTTGTTCCTCTTAAGTGAATTGATAAAATAATATGTGCTCCAGTTTCTTTCGCAACAAGAAGATGAACACGATTAAGCCAAGAATTTGAAAGCTAAATTTTGCAGCTGTGGGGAACTTGCTTCATAAATCATCCGCCATGCCTTTCCATCCATAATAGGTCTAGAAGCTATGGAGTCATGATCAACAAAAACACCTCTAAATCCAATAAATTAGAAAACTCCAAATTAACAATATATCTTTCTTCAATGTTTGGGAAAATCATTTTTAAGCATTTATTTCTCAATTGATATCTCCATTTCCTTATTTGGAGCTTCACTTAGCCAAGCACGACTAAAATACCTAATAAAAAACACATTTATAAGTGACAAAATTAATATAAGTTAGGATTAATAATGAATAAATATCAAGTCAAATAATACCTTGAATTGAGAGAGTGAGCTAGACAGTGAAGAGTGTTGTTTTTATTTCATCTTTCTATTAAAATCTCATGTACAACTTTATAAAAATTAGAGTCTTCACTATCTCTCTTTCCCTCATGTCGATATATAATACATTTCACCTTTTCTATCATAGAATACCATATATTGTAGACAAGGTAGAAACAATGTTTATCTGTATCAGCCAATCTTAACATGTCGCTCACAAGTTCTGTAAAATCAATAACATAATTAATTTTATCCCACCATACATCATTGAAGATTTTTTTGCTTCACAAAATTTTGCCTTGTTTATATCATTATCACGATATATATTCCACTTATTATTGATCACCATTATTTGTAGACCTGGTTTTATTGCTTTGAATCTCGTAAGCATGATTATACTTGATGCAACATGGGTCTCTGCAATGACCAACATTTTCAGCTTTATAAAGTCATTAAATATTGATAATATCATTGATTGATTCATAATAAATGTTTTTATAAAATTTATATCTCCTATAATGTCAATTATACAGCTGCATTGCTCCATAAGTTGTTTCATTTCCTTATATATTTTTTGGAGCACATTTATTCTTCAATGCTAAGTTCAATATATGAACAACACAAGGATCCAAAAAAGATGAGAATATTGGGCCTCAATCAATGCTCCTGCAACTCTGCACATGTATTATCAGTGATTATTTAAACCACTTTATTTGAACCTATGCCGCAATTACTTATTTAATTTCATTAGCAATGTAGAACTTATCTTTATATGCTTCTTCAAAGTTAATAGATTTTATAAATATTAGTCCAGATTCTGTGACGCCGTAGAAATTTAAGAGAGGCATTCTTTGCGCATCTGTCCAACTATCACAAACTATGATTACTCATTTCTCATTCCAGTCTCTTTTATAGGCTCAAGCAGTCTCAAACATGTGTTCTCTCTCTTTGAAGCAAGTTTGTTCTTAATAAATTATAACCAGGAGGAATATATCCATGGAATGTGTTGTTAGCTGCATATGAGAACACACTAAAATAATATGGATTTATTGCCTAATGAAATGAAAGAGCCGCAAAGTAAAACATTCGAGCAATTTCTTCCTGCAAGATCTCAGGCTTGCAAATTAAATGCTTTTTATAGCAGACATTTTCTTTTCTTATGATTGATCTCAGGCTTGCAAATTAAATGCTTTTTATAGCACTATTATCCGACGTTTTCTTTTCTTATGATTATAATCATAACCTTCGGCTCTAAATGAATGCCCACTTACCTGAGAGCTGCACTACTGATTAGAACCACTTTGCCTGGGCCCGAAAGAAGGCTATTGAACCATCTTAAATGCATCATTCTTCTTTTTCCACTCTGCATCAGCATCTAACTTCTGCAGTTCTTAAATTTACGTTAAAATCATTTTAGAACATACTCAAATTCCAACTCAGATTGTCGAAGCAAGTATGCTCTAGAATATGTTCCCTTAAATTTTCCATGACAAAAATGACCTGAAATTCTATGCTGCCTGCTGCTCCAATTGTTCCCATTTCCTCCAATTTTGTGACATATGCCTATAAAGGCTTTGTCTCATCCTCAATGAGATTGTTAGAGATACTAGTAGTTAGCATTATCCTATTTATCAATTGCAGAAAATATAAACATTTAAAATTCACACATATATATAATAATTAGTAAAAGGATGGTGGGGGAATTTTCATATACAATTCAATCAGAGTTTTTCATAGTAATTGCATGTGGAAGGAAAAAAAATGCAAGTGGCCTATTTATTTAGTTATTATAGTACATATATATATATATATAAATCATAAAAATCATAAAATTGGGAAATTTACGTACATACCACCCAATTCTTATGAATTAACATCCATAACACCTAAACTTCAATTATTACATACAGGCCACATTACCTATGAATAAAAAATGTGTATTCCTCTGTTAAACGTCAAAATGGAAGTGTTTTTGATGTGAAGTGAAGGATTTGGGTGGTATGCATGTAAATGCTCCAAAATTAAAAAGAAAACAAAAACTTTTCTGTCTACTGTTAAAAAAAAAATATTTCGAAAAGAAAACCGCACTTACCGCACACGTGGATGGGTACTGGCTCCAATCGCCTCTCTTAGGATCGTCCTTAACTGAGCGTCGAAGCTCTGGATCGCGAGGCAACTCGATTATGAGGCGACTCCGTGACGACGAAGCGACGCTCGAAGCTCTGGATCGTGAGGCAACTTGTTCAATGACGCTAGAAGCTTTGCATCGCGAGGCAAAGTGATGCTCGAAGCTTTGTATTGCAAGGTAACTCGATCAGTGACGCTCGACGAGGACGTTGCTTGCTTCGACAGGCTGCTGCGAGGCTTTGGTAGGACCTAAGCACATTCAAACATGGATGCTTTGTATTCCGCTTCACCCCTCGGCTTTTATTTCCCGTGTCTGCGTTTGGTGTCGAGCGGTGTTCCTTCCGTGGGCGTGACCGGGAAGGCAGAAGTGTTGACACTTTTATTAAGTGTCGAACACGGTATCGACCAATGTCGGAGACGTGTCCGTGTTCCAAAGTGTCAGACACGTGTACGGCTTCTATTTGGGAGTGTCGATGCTTTCATAGGTCACTCCCTATTTGTACTAGTGAGAAGATTCTTCTCCCTGTCGCTCTCGACCCTTGCTTCCATCATTTTGTAACATTTTTTCATCTATTTTTCTTAATAATTTTTTCTTAGGCTCTTCCTTTACAATGAATTCTTCCTCTCTAAAAAATTAAGCCGTCAGAAGTCCACCAAAACCTTCCTTCATCAAAAAGTGTAGTAGTTTTGAACTCCCTCTTGTAACGGTTCTATGATAACCATTTATTTGATCTCAATGTATAATCTTTTCCCAAGCAAATGATCCCACAGTAATATTTGCATTTCCTAACAGGCTAATGCACCAAGAAGAGCAAGTGTAGTAGTTTTGAACTCCCTTTTGTAACAGTTCTATGATAGCCCTTTATTTGATCTCAATGTATAATCTTTTCCCAAGCAAATGATCCCACAGTTATATTTGCATTTTCTAACAGGCTAATGCACAAGAAGAGCAACTTATTGAGCATCTAAGATATATATTTTATTTATTGATCATTTGCAGTTATGCGTGTTTGTTCCTTTTAAATTTTTTTAAGCATTTCCTTAATCCCAAAACACATGATTCAATATTCTACTCATAAATGTATTTTCAGAAAATTCATGGTTCTGAAAGGGGCGAAGCAGCTGCCTTGCTTCTTTCACCGAGGAGACCTTCATCAGTATCTGATGTCGATGTTGCAACTTCCGGAAGTCAGTTTACATACTTTCTTACTGCTCCACTGCTTGCTTTTATCCAACTAGTGGGACTTAAGTCAGACATTGATGTTGTAAGTTGACTTGACCACTTTGTTTTCCATTTTGAAGGTTTAGAATGCCTTATTTGATATGTATATAGGATTGTTCAGGATGTATGTAGCAGTGCAGAGTCCATTCTTTCATCGGCCATAGCTGAGTGGGAAGTAATTCTCTGCACGTCAGAAAGCCTGGATCAGGTTTGGGCTCAAGTTCTACCAGATCCTTTTCTTAGGCGGCTGATCCTTAGGTACATAAATGCATAATGTTTCTCTAAATCCAAGTTCTTTTTCTCGAGTTACTTAAATAATTAAAGTTTAGATTAATTAAATCGTAATCGTAATATCATTAAAAAAAATCCAACCTTAAGGCCTCGAGTTAATGGCCTAGCACATATGGTTGGATATCTGAGTAAAAAAATTAATGATGAAACCTGTGGAGAAATAAATTTATGGAATTCTAGGTTTTCTTTTTACCATCTTTTATTGTAACAGCTTCAAGTTAAAATAATAATAATAAAAAAAATTATTAGTCTTGTTATATCCCTTGAATTAATGAAACTCCTGATGCGGTGGCTAGTTTTTCTGATGGCCTGTGGTTGTGGGTTGTTTTATGTGGCTGAGGGTTGCGGTACCATAGCAATTTTCTGCAGCATTATTGTTCCTTGGGGGTTAAAGAAGGCTTTTTTTTTTTGAGGGGATTACCCCCCTTGTATTGAAGTGCTGGTCGCAGGTTCCACAGCTTTTCAGTGAGTACCAAACAATATGGTGGCATGCATTCAGGGGGTTGTATATGCAGTTCTTGCAGGCGTCTTTACCATTGGCTTCGCTTGCGCGGACTTTTTAAGCATAAAAGTGCTTCTTCAGTACAAGTTTCTTGGGATATTTAAATTTTGAAGTTATAAATCTGAAATTTTTATTAAGTTTGAGCGCGTGCCAACTTTGTTTGTTAGTCTAGGATATATAAGGAGTCCACATATAGTAGTCTGAGGCTTGTAATTCATAATTTTTGGTTTGGAAAGACCTTTTTTTTAGTTTTTAATCTGCTGTCTATAAGTTGATGTGTGATTCTTTTTAGGGGTTTTCACACACCTACGACCTGAAACATAATGAGTTAAATCTCAAACATCTAAACTTTAACATTTACTGACCACCCAAAATACATCTCTCTCTCATATTTACCACTCTCCGTAACTACTTGAAACTCTCTGTAACTACTTGAAGAAGGATCACAGCTCCGCTATCCGTCTTGGCTGCAGATGCCTGCTGAAGCCGAAACATGCCTTTGCCTTTGGGCATGTTGCTGCTGATCCATGTCCTCATGGCCGACCACTGAAGCCCAAGATCCCCTCACTGCTGCCATCACGAAGGAAACTAGTTTACTTATACAAATTATTATCTTCTCCTCCACCTGTGATGCTGCACGTGGCTGCTGTTTTTTGATTGCTCGATCTCTAAATCTCAGAAACCAGGGGAGTTAGTTAAGTTCACAGGATTGCCACTAAGGCAAAGCAGACGGTGATGCGACTGCCTGGATCGAAGGAGAACCAAGTAGCTGCTGCGGCGTGGGGTTTGGAGGTGGTTGACCTCAGCTTAGGAGGGGAAACGGGTTGGGTTGTGAGTGGACAAGCTGGACTCGCTTCCGGAGGCGAGAGAGAAGATGTAGATGCTCGGTGAGGCCGCTGGGAGGTGGTCCTTGGGTAGCAGCAGGTGAACAGGCTGTGTTGTTTTTTTCTTCCTCTTCCTGGAAAGCAGGAACCTGAAAATTCCTCTCCTAGAAAACAGGGACACGAAAAGTCCGAACTATTAAAAATGAATCTTTGGCTGCGATGAGAAGGATCATCGCTGGCAGTGTTTCCAGGGGTTAATGCTGAGTGAGCATTGCATGCAAGAGAAACTAAGCGGACGACAATAATGGAGAGTGGCAAATAGAGGGACGTGTTGGTTTTGGGTGGTTAGTTTCTAAATATTAAAGTTTAAGTTTTTGGGATGCAAATCATTATGTTTTAGGTGACATGTATATAAAAATCCTTCTTTTAAATACTATATAAATATGACGACACGATTCCATCAGAAATCATCTTCTTATATTGACCTAGCGCTGATTATTCTTTATTTGGTAATATTGTTAGTTATTTTTTTCTGATAATTTGTAATTTGCTAAATTATTGCTCTTGATATTCATAAAAGATGATGTCAGATTTCAGTTAGAGAAAACTTTTTTGCTTATTGAATTTATTTGTTTTCAAATACTTGCTAAATTTTTTGAAATTTTGTGATCCTTTCATTTATCAATTGGGCTTTAAGGTTTACTAATTTACTATGGTCTGTCTAACTTAAATAAAGTGCGTTGTTGTGTTGATTTGTTCTTAATTTTCCTTTTGATGAAGGCATTATGCATTATATTAGCTGTATTTGGAAACCATAATCCCGGAGTCTCGGAGTCTCCCTCATGAAACTCTGCCAAAGGGCAATGATGCATAGACCAAGAGAAGTAAAATCATTTCATATTTTTGTTCTTTTTTTTTTCTATTGGATATGTATTTTGGGAAAAGCCTTGAATTAGTAATGCTTATTTTTTAACTGTAATGATATCGGAGTTAATCCGAACAACAACTGTGTCAAGTTTTAGAGAATAGATCTTCATACTTTTATTGATAGGAAGAGAAGTATAAATACGTATTACAAGATCCCAATAAAGGAAAGATATAAATTCAGAAATAGATCTACTGGGAAATACTTAAATATGGAAACAAAAATAAAGGAAGTAAATAAAATTGAATAAAAGTTATTAATAACTACAACATTAATTATCTAAGAATTCTTATACTCTCCCTCAAGTTGAAGCATATATGTCCATCATTTTCAATTTGGATTTGAAGTCGTCAAACACTGGCTGAGGAAGATTCGTGATAAGGATATTTGCTATTTGATCATTAGATGGGACAAATAGAATGCAAATCTCCTCTGAATTGAGCTTCTACTTAATGAAGTGTCTGTCAATCTTCACAAATTTGGTCCGATCATGCTGGATTGGATTATGGGTAATACCAATTGACTGCTTTATATCACAAAACAGCTGAAGAGGAGCAGAGGTTGACATACACAATTTACTGAGTATGATGCGTAACTAGAGAGCTTCACAGATACCCAATGACATGAGCAAAACTCAGCTTCAGCATTGCTCCAGACAACAACTGATTATTTTTTGTTTTTCCATGTGTTAAGATTTCCTCACATGAATGAGCAAATATCTCGAGTGAATCGTCGATCTTGGACATATTCGGCCCAATCCGCATCTGGATAAACAATAATAGAATAAGAAGTGTGGCGCGAGAAAAAAAAATTTAACCTGGCATGCCTTTTAGGTAGTGAATGATCATGTGGACGGACAACTCTAGGATGGTGCTCAGAGGGATCGTGCATGAGTTGACTCACAATAACTACTTCGTGAAAAATGTCGGGATTGGTATGGATGAGGTAAATGGGTTTCTTCACAAGCCGTTGACAGTGAGTTTTTTTCATCGAAACCACATTGGAAACATCAACTAATTTTTCATTGGGATTCATTGGGACAACCACTCATCATATAATTTTTCACTGGGATTCATTGGGACAACCACTGATCATATAATTTTTCACTGGAGGAAAGTCGAAAGAAAAAAGTATTCTGATAGGCCCGGTGAAAAACTGTGGCCCATTATTATCTTTGTAAACTTGCCGAACCGAACCTTTAGGGATTGTTTCAGTCCGTAGAGGGACTTCCACAGTTGGCACATCTGTCTCTAGGGAACAATAAAGTTAATAAAGCCTGGAGGGAGTCTATGTACATCTTCTCTGTGAGATCCCCATTTAGGAAAGTATATTTGGCATTCAATTGGAGCAAAGACCAGTCCAAATTTACAGCAAGGGAAAGTAGGACCCGAATGGTGTTTAATTTAGCAACCGGAGCAAAAGTCTCCTCATAATCAACTTCGTATGTTTGTGAGTAGCCTTTGGCGACCAATCGTGACTTATTGCGTTCAAAGTATCAATCGGAGTTAAACTTAGAGCTAAAAATCCAGTGCCACCCTACTGCTTTCTTATTTGTGGGAAGATTCACAACATCTCTTGTATGATTCTTCCAAGGGGCATTCATTTCATCCATTACTGTAGCTTTCCAGAAATGATCAACTAATACTGCATCAATAGTGGACGGGAGGTGATGATTTGTCACGTCAGCAACAAATACTTTATAGGTCGGCAATACACTGTGAAAAGATATATTTTTCCATGGAATAAAGAGAGCATGCTTGATTACATGCCTCAACAGGATAATTGGTGTCACTCGGAGCAGCTTCTAGGTCTTGTAAAGTGGTAGCAGGCTCCAATGTGGGATCATGAGTGTGCCGAGTATAGACATGGTTAATGAGAGGAGGTTCTGAATTTTTGGTAGGTGGTGGACAATGTAGTCATGGAATGCATCATATTACGGATGAGAAGGTTTTGTTGAATGATGAGGATGAACATATTGCCATAGGCATCATATTCTCCTTTATAGTAGTATTAGGGAGAAGCAGATTAGGCTCTGAAGCTAAAAAATAGGGCGGCCAAATGTTTATGTTTTGGTTAAGGATGGGTTGGGTTGTGTTTATTTTAAGTGGGGCTGGGTGGGTTAGAGTCAATTTGTGTGTTGAAATGAGTTAGTTAAGAGAGGCCGGTAACTTAAGAAGATGGGGGGATGGATGGTGTGAGAATTAAGAATGCTTAATATATGGCGGAGCTTTGATTATAATAGGGAAGGATTAAGACTAGAAGGAATAAATTAGGCAAGTAGAGGATATGGGTTTGGGAGATTGTTTGGGTTTGGTTTATTTAAAGTGGAGATGGGTGTATTAGAGTTGATTTTTGTTTTGGAATGGCTTAGTTAAGGGGGGTTGGCTTTTTGCTAGAGGAGATGGGAGGTGAATGGTGTGAAAATTAAGAATGTTTAATATATAGCTGAGCTTTGGTTTTAGGGACGATTAAGATTAGAAAAATAAATAAGGCTAATTAGAGGGGTGGCTTTAGAAAATGGGTTGGGCTGAGGTTTATTTTGATTGGAAGTGGGTGGTTTAGATTTTTTTTTTTTTTGGGAAATGGCCAGTGAAGGGTGTTGGCCAAGTAGAGATGGAGGATGAATGCTGTGGTAATTTAGAGTGTTTCATATATGGTGTAGTTTTGGTTTTAGGGAAGGATTGAGATAAATAAGGATTAGAGGTGATGGGAGATGAATGATGTGGCAATTAATAATCTTTAATATATTGTAGAGCTTTGTTTAGTGTGGAAATTAACAATTTTTAATATGTTTTAGAGATTTGGTTTTGAGGAAGCATAATGATTACAAGGAATATAAAAGGTTTCGTTTGGATGGGAACGAAATGGATGAAGGGGCAATGAATTGCCTTCAGGAATCAAAAGAGATGAAGAAGCTGATCAAAGCAACTTGTAGGGTGGAAATGTACCTATATGGAGTTTGTTGTAGGGAATGTACTCTTCTTACTTAGTGGTGTGCAGTGGAACAGTGAGGCTTAATGTTTGCGGATTCTACTCAACTCATGTTGATCCCTCTCTAACCTAGTTCCAGCTGATCCGATCATCTTAAAGCCAATTGTTGATTTGTATGTGTTGTTGGGATACCTATCGTGGTCCATGTTGTTTTTTTGGGTCCTAAGTGAATGGTTTTACAAATAAAGCCTGTTCGGCAAAATCAAGCTGAATTTGCTTGTTAATTTTGATTATGATTTAAAATTGCACAATTAGAGGTGCACCTCAAGGCTTGCTTTGACACACACACACACACTGGGGGTGAGGCGCACCTTAAGGCATTGCCACAATCAAATTTTCATGAGTTGTAAGCCTAAATAATTAGGTTTAATTTTAATTTTTAAAAAAAATATTTAAAATTAAAATTTCATAGTATACACCTAAATCAAACCGAACTTGAGGAGAGCTGCTGCACGATTTCAAGCTTGCAGTCTCATCTTGTAGGAAAGTTCTGTACCCTATCCTGCTTCTTAGCCTCAGCCCTGCTCCTGCTTCTCCAACGCCTCTTGTTTTTCATCACTTATCTTCTTGTTTTTAGGATGGGGGAGGAGATAAAGCGATCAAATATCGACACTGCAAGTTTGCAGTGTCATGTTGTAGGAAAATTCTGTACCCGATCCTGCTGATTAGCTGTTCTGCTCCTGCTTCTCCAACTCCTCTTGTTTTCCATCACTTATCTTCTTGTTTTTAGGATGGGGGAGGAGAAAAAGCGATTAAATATAGAGTCACTATAACAGCTGTTATAACAAAATGCCAATAATGTAACACAAGCGAAATAACCCCGAAAGCAGGATAAAAGTATATTTTTAGTTTTTATATGTGGTTAAATTTCTATAGTCCATGCTTTGCATTTTTAATGTTGATGGCTTGTTAGAAAAAATGAACAAGTGAAATTTGGTTGGATATAGTTTAAATTTCAAACTTCATGAGCCTCTCGAAACTTTCTCAAAGCAATGATTTCATTTTCATGTTCAATAGTGAGTGAAAATAAAATCATTATTTTTTAAAATAGATTTTGATTTACAAATGTGCTCTAAAGTAACTATTACACTTATGCTAAGTTGCCAGAAAATCTCTTGCTTGATTTTATCCCTTCTAAGTTTTATGTGAATGTAATGCTCACTCTATATTTAGAGCAAACCAAATGGATATAGAGTCAATAAATTTGGCCATTTATATGTGCTGTACTCAGCTACGTCATGACATAAGCATATTAAAAAACCACATCGTATTATTTGTGCTTTCATATCTAATGTTGGCTTCTGATTAGGTTTATATTCTGCCGGGCTGCACTTTCTCTCCTTGGCACACCTAGGAAGGAGAGTGGGCATTTACCTGATTGCCTGCCAAGCCTCCCAGAGGCTGTCTCTCCAGAGTCACTATCAATTCAATCACACATTTTGAAGCTCACGGAGACCCTTGGGGTTATTAACCATTTTGAATTCTCTGATGATATAAAGGGCTCAGCTCACAGAAGATGATTAGTATTAAATATATTCCCACCTGTTGATATATAGCATCATGGGAGTTCACCGATTTAAAACTTTTGTTGATTACATTTCGCGCAGATGCAGAGGTGGGGGCTATGATCCGTATGTTCTGCTGTGGTTGAGATGGAAGAAACCAACCAACTGCTGTCATGTAATGAAGATGGCTGCCAGATTGTATTATTCTTTTTACATCTCTCAATTTTTGACTCTCCGAAAGAGACGTTTGTTTCAGATATGGAGGCCCTCACTGAAATGATTAGCTTAGTTGCTATGTAATTATGCTGTAGCGTCGATATACATTATTTATTAGGAGGGATGTCCGCGGCATCATCATGGCTCACATTCGTATCATTGACAATTCAGGATTGTGTAATCAGAGGGAGAGGTTGAAAAAAATCTGAGAAAAAAATTATTTCCTTTATCTCAGCTATCGGTATTCCTTTGTCAGATTTTTTTTTTCTTTTATCTTTCTGTTTGCATGTAAATATTAATTTATGCAACATCTACTTGATGCTTTTTTCTCCCTAGGGCTGCAGATGAAGGGCGTCGTCGCTTTAACTTGCAAGTGGTTTTTATGTCCTATTGATGTTGTGTCATCAACGTAGCACTTAGGCGTCGAGCATTTGAATCTTTTTTATGTAATTAATTTTCTTGCTGTTCTCATGTAATGCATGGGGGAAGACCATTTTTTTTTTTTTTTTGTTTTTCTTGGGGAGAATTTTCATATTGATGTTATGTTATCACTTTTTTTTATTTAAGAAGCGTAGTGTTTTGGTCTATATCTGCTGTAGTGTAGTATGAAAATCTTCTGGGATTAAATAGCTGATCTTGATAAAAGGTTTGCAGATTCCAACAACAACAATACCAAGCTTTTATCCCATTAAAAAGGGCCGGCCGATTCCGTTTGATGAAATTTGCTTAGTAATTATTGGATACTAACTGGAACATGAACGGCCTTAAATTTATTGATGTGCTGAAAAAAATTCATGACCGACTCATTTGTTTTTTTGGACAAATCAGATATGAACAGAAAAAAAAAATCTGTTGTATCTACAATTTTCATTTTTTCTTTTGATTGATACAAATTGTTTGACAATTTAATTGTCTTTTTAGAAAATTTAAACTTATTACTCAATTTTAAAAATTTACGAGCATTAAAACTGGAATGTGGGTGGTACATGACAATTTATAGCACTTCTTTATAGGGCTGTCAAAAAAGCTCGTTGTTCGCAAACAGTTCGTGTTCGATTCACCAGAGCATTCGTGTTCGATTTGTTCGATAAGCAAACAAGAATTTATGATATTTTTAAAATTATTATATACTCAAAAAAATTAATATATTTTAAAATTTAAAACCTGTAAATTATAATGTAAAATAAATTATTAATAATAATACATTTACATACTATCTAAACTCTAATAATATAGGCATTATATATTTATATAATATAAGTATATAATTATTATAATATATTATATTATTATTTTTATATTATAATATACAAAGGAAATGAAAGAGCGGAACCCTAACCCCCTGTTTTCACCTCACACCGCTCTCCTCTCACGCGATCTCACGGAAGCACGAAATGGGCTGCTCCTTCGCTCAAGATCATGGAAAGCTCGCCGTTCTCCTCTCACGGAAGCCCGAGACCGCAACTGATCTTTCTTCTCCTGCTACTCCTCTCAAGATCGAGAACCATCTTCTTCTATCAAAATCGCAAAAAGCTTCTCTCGGTGAGAACTTGTCTCAAAGTTGCGAAAATCTTTATCTCGGTGAGAGCTTAGATTTGATTTTTTGTGTTCGTTCTCTAATCTCTACTTCTATTTTTCTTTGATAAAAGGTATTTTTTTTCGGTGAGTCGGCGTTGGATCAACCCGGTATTCTTGCTTCGGTGTTCGTTACTTCGGTTGCTCAGTATTGTTCTTTTATGAGTTAATTTTTGTATTATTATTATTTTTTGACATAAAAAGTATGTCAGATTATTTAGTTTGGAGAAATGTAAATACATAAGAACTATGTGTTAGGTATGTAAAAACAACCCTAAGTTCATGCAATAACATTGTATTACCTTATTGCATGTGTTAGAATTTTTGCCAAAAAAATACACTATTTTGGAGTGGAGTTTGATGGGGAATCTTATGGATCTTGTTGTATGTTTGGACTATGTATTTTCTAAGCAATTATCTGTGGATCTAATGATGTTTGTTATGCTCTTTTATGATTGTTTTGCTGATCTGAACAAATTATGTACTTTGTGGCTTTTTGCTTCGAAAGATCTTTAGGCTGAATATTTTCTAATTTTTTTTGAGCTACAGGGATTCTATTGAATCTCTTGAGCTGAATTTTTGATTCAGTAAATTATGAGTAAAACTTGATTTGAGAGATTTATGCATCTTCTATCTTTATTGATTTGAATGATTTAGGCCGAATCTTCTTAAATGACAAGCTAGGTTTAGCTAAGGCTCTTTTTGGTAACGGATTTAATAATTTCTGTAAATTTTGATTTGCAGAGTTCTTCCAACACCAGGATCTAAAAAACCCTAGGTAAAGAAAGTTTGAGAAGAAGAAAGTTTGAAATTTAAGGTAGACAAGGTATTATTTTTTCTTATTTTTTTATGTAAACTAAAATATTTTTTGCTTGAATAATTGGATGTAATGAAAAATGATGAATTATTTTTATTAAAGTTTGTTATTTATTTATTTTGGTAGTTTGATAATTAATTATTAATTCTTATATATTTTATGAAAATGTATTTCAATTTTTAAAAGATAAAATGGTGTATTTCAATTTTTAAACAAATATGAGAATTAATATTTAAATTGTTGTCTATTTAACAATTAAAAAAATATATATAAATTTGAAAATTTTCAAATAATTCGAACATTTCGATTCGAACAATTCGAACAAAAACGAACCGAACACGAACAGACTCTTCACGAACAATTTCGAACACGAGTCTATTTCAAACAAACTATATTTCAAATGAACCGAACACGAACATGAGCACTGTTCGTTGTGTTCGGTTCGTTTACACTCCTACTTCTTTACATGTAAAAAAAATTACACACTTATGAATTGGCCTAATCTTTCTTTAAAATAAATAAAATCCCTAATCGTTTCAGCCTCTAATCGAACAAACCCAATCTCTATTAGAGATCGCAACCCATGACTGCCGGGCGCTCCAGCCAACCCTTAGTGCAGCCTGCCGACCGGCGTAGGCGCCTTCATCCTCTTCTCTTTTGCGTGAATCGCGTGATCTCCCGAGCTCTCCCACCCTCTCGACTCGATACAAAGAGAGGAGAAGTCTCGGACATCGCACCCTTATCTCGTTTCCTCTCCTCCTTACTCATCCCAGTAGTCGCCGAGCTCTAGCGGTAGAATGACCATCCCCCTCTTCTAATGCCCTAGCCGCTGATCCTTTGCTCGTCTCCTACGTTGCTGCCAAACTCTTTGGCAGACGGTTGTCTCCATCTCGTTCCTCAATCAGAAATATTTCTTCATAGGTGAGTGGTGACTCTGCCTACTCTCATTATTCTTTCAAACTTTTATGGTTCTGTTTTCGTTATTCTAGTTGACAAGAAGACTCAATTTCTGTTTAATTTTATTGTAGATTAAGTAGCATTACCACCAAATGCTTAGATTTCAGAAAGGGTTTTATAGATTTAGAAAAACAAAAATTATGAACTTATTCTTGATGATAGATTTACTATAGCTTGGTTTCAAAGTAAACTATAGCATATAATTTAAATAATGACTATTGATGCATTTGTGTTGGTTTATGTAATTCTTTGTTAATGATGCCATCTTTATTATTTTTAATTTATTATGTAAATTTGTAAATCATGCATTTGTTTTATTTGTATTGTTATACACGTCATGGAATGTTTTTTAATGTTCATGATGAAATAATTAACTGCGTAAATATATCTATTTTGATTGATTATTTCACAGGTTCTTATACACTCAATTATATATCCTACATGTTACCTCAAATTTAATATAATAAATTTAATTTATATAATTCATGCTTTGATAATAAATAATAATTGTCATGTTTATGATAATTCTTTTGATAACTGCATGTTAGTAATATATGGAGTATGTGTGTTATTATAATGGGTTTTTTATATTGCCAACCATGCATTCAAAACATTCAATATAACATATTAACCGATTAAACTTTAAATATAACATTTTAATCACCTAAAATATTCACTCAAAGCCTTCACTGGTGGCTAAAATAGGGTTGTTGAAATGTAAAGTAGTTAAAATGTTCCGTTATATTCAATTTTTTGGTGGTTGGTATGTAAAAATTTCTATTATAATAGAGCTTATATCTATATGCTGCTCATTCAATGGCTAAAACAAAAAAGGAAGATACTCTTCTTCTCGTCTTCTTCTCTGCCACTATATTCTCTTTTCCATCTCTTTCTCTTCGTCTCCACCACTACATTCTCTTCTTCCTCTTCTTATTGTTGTGAAAAAACGACGGCAATAAAGCGAAAAATGAAACGAGAAAAATTGTACGCATAAAAAACACCAGAGCGACACACAAATTTACATGGTTCGGCAAAATTGCATACGTCCACGAAGCTGCAGAGAATTTTATTACTTCGAGGAATTACACCGTCGAACGCCTCGACTTTTACAAGAAAATCTCTATTTTCTTCTCTCCCTTCCTCTCTCTCTCTCTCTTCCTCTCTTTCTCTTAGCTCTCAAGATGACTTGGTTTGGTCTTGCTTGGCTTGCTTGTTTATGATTAGCCATAAGAGGCTATTTATACAAACTAGGAGAGCGGTAGAGGTAGGTGAGCGGTAGTTGGGTGTGATAGGTGAGCGGTAGGTGGGTGTGATAGGTGAGTGGTATGTGAGATTCTTAATTAAGAAACTAATTAATGGATCGGGTCTCCACATTACCCAGCAATTCTTCCACTTGGAAACTGAGACACTGAATGCATCATCTACTCGCTGCATCATCTACTAGCTATACCGACCTTTTTCTCAAACATGATATCCTCCACCTCTGCAACTCGAAGCACTGGTTTTTATGCCAGAAGACTAGCTGAAGTCGAGCACAACTTTAACTTCTCCCATGTAACACCCTCAGTTGACATATCACCGTCAACGTAGCCTAGTATCACCAAGCTTTTTCCTGAGTTACTCTTGTATCTGCTTACAACTGCCACTGCATGAGCAATATTCTGCCCCTGCCCCTGCTGAAAGCCCTTTTCAACAAGTCCAGCCATTTTCAAGAAGTCTAGCCGTGTACCTCTTACTGCCATCAAGCGCAGTCTTCACCCGGTACACCCACTTGTTGTGCAATGTTTTCTTCCTTGGTGGAAGTTCTGTAGCTCCCAAGTCCGATTCCATGACAGGGAACCTGTTTCCTCCTTCTTGGTCATCTCCCACTTGCTTGAATTCTCATCTTGCAAGAACAGGGAACCTGTTTCCTCCTTCTTGGTCATCTCCCATTTGCTTGAATTCTCATCTTGCAAGAATTCTTCAAAATTCTGTGGTTCTCCATCATTTGTCTGTTCAAAGTCCGGTTTTCCTTCCTTTGGCGCTCTACCACTTTTCAGGAAATGGACCTTCTTCTGCTTCCCCATAATGCACCTCTGACTCATGTGTCCACGCCTGAGTAAAAATGTAGTTATATATAGTGTGTCAGTTTTCTTACCCCGAGCCATTACTAATGCTCATTTGGTAACCATCCACGTGCTGTCTGAGAACGCCACTGAATGACCACCCTCAAGCAAGCTGCCCAACAGATATGTGGTTCTTTTTTAGTTCAGGAATGTGTCTGACCTTTTGCAGGATCCATTTGCTCTTGTTAGGGAGTGCAATATCAACATCTCTCATTCCCACCACGTTCAGAGCTTTTCCATCAGCCAGATTTACCTTCCCAAAGTTACCTGCAGCATAATTTCGTATTAACTCTTGATGGGAGGATGTATGGAAGAAAGCCCCTGAATCCAGTATCCAGTCATCAACAGAACTGTAAACTACCAGAAATAGTGCGTCTTGTATTTCTTCAGATATAATATTAGCGCCATCATTCTCCTTCTTTTTAGGATTTCTGCAGTTCCTTTTTATGTGGTCAGCCTTGCCACAGTTCCAACAGGTTGCCTGTTGACCAGACTTTGATTTCAATCTTCCTCTATTTGAGTTCCTGTCATGTGATCTCCCTTTGGAATCAACATTCAATGCCGAACTTGAACACGAGGCCTCGCCAGAATCCTTCCCGCGCACCTCCTCAGCCAAAATCAAATCATGAATATCATCATATTTCAGCTTTGATTTACCTGCAAAACTGTTAATTGCCATCCTCATGACTTTCCAGCCATTTGGCAATGAAACCAACAATATCAGTGCATATATCTTATCATCAAAATCAATTTCAACATACGACAACTGATTTGTGATAGTGTTGAAATCATTCAGGTGTTGAGCAACAAACACACCTTCCGCCATCTTCATGTTGAATAACTTTTTCATCAAATGCATCTTGTTATTCGTCGATGGCTTTTCATACATATTTGATAAAGCCGCCATGAGATCTGCAGTACGTCGTCGTCCTCTCCTTTATGACATTGTGAGCAACGGACCTCGATAGGGTTAATCGAATAACAGAACCTATCGATCCAACAGATTCCATTCTGCCTCGTCCATCTTTTATGGTCGCTTTCCCAGTAATGAAAGATGAAATTTCTTCCCATAGAGGTAGTCCTCTATCTGCATTCTCCAGTAAGCAAAATCTGTGTCATTGAACTTCTCAATCCCCGATGTCATCACTTCGTCTCCGCCCATCGTTCTTCCTTAGATCCGAACCAAATCTCTGATACCAGTTGTTGTGAAAAAACGATGACAATAAAGCGAAAAATGGAACAAAAAAAAATTATACGCAGAAAAAACAACAGAGCGACAAACATATTTACGTGGTTCGGCGAAATTGCCTACGTCCATGGAGCTGCAGAGGATTTTACTACTTCGAGGAATTACACCGTCGAGCTCTTTGACTTTTACAAGAAAATCTTTATTTTCTTCTCTCTTCCTCTCTTTCTCTTAGCTCTCAAGATGACTTGGCTTGGCCTTGCTTGGCTTGTTTGTTTATGACTAGCCATAAGAGGCCATTTATAGAAACTAGGAGAGCGGTAGGTGGGAGGTAGGTGAGCGGTAGGTGGTTGTGGTAGGTGAGCGGTAGGTGAGATTCTTAATCAGGAAGCTAATCAAATTCGATGGACCGGGTCTCCACATTACCCAACACTTATGTCCTCCACCACTATATCACAGTAGTATTTCCTCCACACAAACGAATGAAGGCATCTTTTTTCCTCAAGAAAGCTATGGAAAAGAAATACTCAAGAAACTCAATATGAATGATTGCAACCCCATAAACACTCTGATGGAATGTGGAGGCAAGTTTGAATCCAAAATTAAGAATGGTGAAATGGTCAATTCAACCTTTTTTCAAGAGCTTGATTGGAAGTTTGCGTTACTTGATTTGCACCAGGATGAATATTTTTTATGCTGTTGGAATTGTTAGTCGCTATATGGAGGCACTAACTATTACTCACTTGAATGCTGCCAAGAGGATTCTTCGATATATCAAGATACGATTGATTTTAGCTTATTCTATTTATCATCAAACGATTTCAAGCTTGTCAGCTATAGTGACAAGTAATAGACCATAGACTTGGATGAGAGAAGTACTACAAGGTTTGTGTTCTACATAGGATACACTATTTTTACTTGGATGTCAAAAAAATAATTGGTTCCAACCCTTTCTACTTGTGAAGCTGAGTATGTTGTTGCAACTTTATGTGTCTGTCATCCAATTTGGTTCCAAAATTTATTGGAGTTAAGATTGTCACAAGAAGAGCCAACAAAGATTTTTTTCTATAACAAGTCAGGTATCGCTTTGACCAAGAATCTTGTTTTCCCTGATCAAAGTAAACATATCGACACACGCTATCACTTCATCAAAGACTACATCACAAGAAAGGATGTGCAAATAGAGTATGTGAAGACTCATGATCAAGTAGCAGATATATTCATGAATCCCCTCAAGCATGAAGATTTTATCAGGATAAGAAGATTGCTCGGGATGACAAATTAAGTTTAAGAGGGGGTGTTGAAAATTAAACTTGATTTAAATTTGGGCTTTTAATTAAGCCCATAATCTAGAAAAGTCTTTGAAATATCCTAGAGACTCATTTTTTAAAGAAAGTTTTAGAAGATTCTAGAGATGTGTTTTAAAGAGTGATTTAGAGAATTCTAGAATATATAAATGAAGATAAGAGAATATTCTAGAGAGTCAATAGGAGCCATTAGAATGAAAAGTATTGGCACAATCCTAATGGGGTTTCGCTAGTATAAATAGAGATGATCTAGAGATGTGTTTTAAAGAGTGATTTAGAGAATTTTAGAATATATAAATGAAGGTAAGAGAATATTCTAGAGAGTCAATAAGAGCCATTAGATTGAAAAGTATTGGCACAATCCTAATGGGGTTTTGCTAGTATAAATAGAGATGGCGTGTTTGAGTTTGTATCAAGTAGAATCACGAAGAATAAGAATGAAATAAAAGTGAGTTTTTAAAGTGTTCCTCTTCTCTTTTTAGTACTCATCTTCTTACAATAACCTCATACTTTCCAACACTTTTTGCATTGTAGAGCGTCATCTTAGTTATTCAGAGGCGTATGCACCCATTACTGAATTAAATGAAATTCAAAATTATCATAAACACTTGCTAAACAGGTCTTTGACTGGGAGCAAACTTCTGATTTCTGAAGTGAATTTTGCTTAAGGTCGACATGTTCAAATATAGCATATGCATTTTGTAAGGAGAAACATTTTTCTGAACATTAATTTATACGCCTGCAAGTTCCATATAATGTAATGATATATGTAAAAGAGAGATTAACATTTGGACTTGCATGAATTTTTCTGGAATATAATCACCTATTCCGTCTCCCCCCTTCCTAAGTTTGAGGCGAGAGTTGTAATGAATTGGATTTCATCATATGTTACATTGTTCAAATTTATTAACTATTTATACATTTGGACTTATATTCAATTTTATTTATTATTACGATTATTCTTATTAATACAATTATTATTATTATTATTATTATTATTATTTGAGTTTCAATGATACTTCAACTTTTTCCGTACTAACATCGTCAGAGATTTTTGATCAACTCCCAAGTCATCCAATAAGCCTTGCATCCATATAACTTCCTTCATTGCTTCCGCGACTATTATGTACTCAGTCTCTATAGCAGACAAAGCAACAATAGACTGAAGAACCAACCTCCAACTGACTGGTCCCACTAATGAGAATAAATAGCCACTTATAGATCTCCACGTGTCCATATCACCTACATAGTCAGAGCCATTGTAGTCTACACACAAATCTATAATAGATGAATGTATCTCCTACACCAAGCCAACATCAACTGTACCCTTCAAATACCTCAGAATACTCTTCCTAGTCTGTAAATCAATCCTTTCTGAATCATGGATAAACTTGCTTACAACACCAATTGCTTGTGCAATATCTTGTTTAGCACAAACCATGACATACTTCAGACTGACGAATGAACTAGCATAAGGAATCAATCACATATCTTTAATCTCATGATTATCTTTATAACACTGATCTGAACTCGATTGAAAGTGAGATGTAATAGGTAGACTCACCGTTTTGCTTGAGTCATCAACATCAAATTTTTTCAGCACCTTCCGAACATAAGCTCCTTGCGAGAGTCAAACATTTCCAGTTGTCTTATATCTGAGAATCTCCATGCCAAGTATTCTGTGAGCTTCACTCAACTTATTCTTTTCAAAATGTTTGAATAGTTGACTATTCATCATATCAAACTCAATCTGACTAGCAGATACAATCAACATATCATCAAGATATAAAAGCAAGTAAATGAACTCATCGTTGGCAAATTTTTTGACATATGCATAATGATCATACATGCTCCTCGTGTCACCTCATGAACTGGTCAAATTTTTTATACAACTGTCGCGGTGACATCTTTAACCCATACAAAGACTTGTTTAATTTGTAAACCAAGTCCTTTGATGATCCATTCTAGGCGGTTGCAACATGTAGATCTCCTATTGCAATTCTGCACGTAGAAATGTAGCTTTCACATCGAGTTATTCCAAGATTAGACTGTATTGTGCTACAAGTGCTAAGAGAATACAAATTGAGGGATGCTTGACCACTAGAAAGAGCACCTCGTTATAATTAATCCCTTCTCATTGTGCAAGACCTTTTGCCACTAATTTTGCCTTGTACCGCACATTAGCCCTATGGCCTCTCCAAAGATCACAGTTTGGGCTCTCCACTGTTGTATTGACAAGGAATTTTTGCCTCTGTGACTGAAAGTGTAAATGCAATGCGATCCCTCACCCAAGCTTATTTTGGGATATTCAAGTGTTTGGTCCTGCTCATGGTTCCAATTTATCATTTTGCACATGGTATTAAGTTGGATACTTAAACACTCCCATGTGGTCATAATCTCTAGCAGAATACCCTAACCACATCACTTTGGGTCTTCTTTCGAATAGTCAGAAAAGACAACCGAATCACCAAGTGATAGACATATTTTATGGCTTCAACCCAATATATTCTATCTAACCCAACATTAGATAATATACACCACACTCTCTCCATCAAAATCTGATTCATCCTCTTTGTCACCCCGTTCGGCTATGGTTTCTATCAAACAATGAATTGGTGCTCATTCTCAGCTCTCTAGCACATTGCAATAACGCATTTAAAGTGTATTCGCCCCCATTATCTGATTTGATACATCAAATCTTTTTACCAATCCGAGACTCAATCAACTTCTTCCAATTTATGAAAATCTCCAACACTTCATTTTTTTGCTTCATTGTGTACACTTAAACATACCTGAAGTAATTATCAATAAAAGAGACAATATTTTCACCCGCTGAATGATGTTGTCTTTGTCAGGCTCCAAAAATCTGTGCGAACATACGTTAAAACACTTTTTGTATTGTGGATGGCAATCCTAAAAGATACGCGTGACTTCTTGCCAAATACACAATGCTCACAAAAATCAAGTTTGCAGATGCTCGTTCCTTTCATCAACCCCTTCTTCATCAAAGCCTGAAGTTTCGAACACGAGCCAATTTCGAACGAGCCGAACACCAGACTCGGCTCGTTTACAGCCCTACTCATATACCATAACATATTAGAGTCAAAAGAATTATAAGCAACCGTGGTCGTTTCAGTCGCTTTACTACCTTGAAGATAGTAAAGATTGTGGTAACTAACTCATTTATAAAAAATCATTGCTCTAGGATTTTTTCTTAGAACTTTTGTCTCAATAATTTTCTTATAGTCCTTGGACTCAAAGCCTCAAACGTCAACAAATTCTTACTGATATATGGAACATGTTTAACGTAGGTGTACCATCATTCATTCTGATAATGATACTCCATATACCAATAGTATGACAAATTTGATTGTTGCACATAGTCACTGCACCACTATCTAGCTTCGTATACGTACATAATCATACTCGATTGGGACAAATGTGATAGATAACATCTGTGTCCAGAATCTAGCACGAATCATCTGTAAACAAATTATGAGAAACAATAGATAATAATACATTTGAATCCACAACTTCACATCTTTCCACAATAATTTTAACTTTCGTCTCAGATGCAATTTCCTTTTCTTTCTCCTTTAGCTTCAGATAATTTTTCTTCCAATGATTAGTTTCTAAACAAAAAACACTCCCCGCTTTTGAGAAGTGTCGTTGTCACATTTCTTTGTTCAATTATTCTTCTTTTTCTTCTTAGATTTGTCATGTTGGAGTGTAAGTACCCCAGGTGACTCAATCTTTGCGGACTCATCGTCTCTTCGACAAAACTCAAGATTCAATAGTGTTGTAGTCACTTCGCCATAATTCAACACCTCATTCCCATGAATGAGTGTTATAGTGAAGTTTTCATATTCATCTAAAAGCGAATTCAACAGAAGAAGTGTCATATCTTCATCTTCAGCTTTCTCATACAAATTTATCAGATTTACAAAGAACTTTGTAAAGTCAATCAAGTGCTCATCAAAAGTAACCCCCTCCCCCATCTCATGTAAAATCTGTAGAGTCGATGCTTCATATAGAGGGGGTTCTTCACGCAATTCGTGAGATATTTGTTCTCCAACATACTTCATAATTTTCCTATAGAAGTCTCCACCATCTCCTCATATTTGATCTCCTGGGTCATGCAATTTCAGATTAAGCCACAAGCACTTCGGTTCATCTTTAACCAATCTCCCTCTGACATATCTTTAGGACATTTCTCGATATCCAAGACTTCTTACAAATTCAGAGAACACAACGCATGCATCACCTTGCATCGTCACATACAAAAGTTTTTTTTGTCGTCAAATTTCATCACATCGATTTTGACGGAAGACTTAATCACCTGATTAATTGACTTTTACACTGTCATATTTAACATTAAAGAACCTAAATTGTGCTATTATTTCGAGGAAAATGAAAAGAAAAACAAAAAAAATTATCTAAGAAAAAAGTTTCATAAGAAAATGCGCTTTTTTCTTTTTTTTTTCTCTTTCTCAACTCGATTTCCTTTTGCTGATACCGCAAATCAAAAAGGGAATGAAAAGATTCCACAATCAATTCTTTACTTCTCTGTTCGGTTCTCCCGCAAACCAAAACAGAAAGGGTAGCACATGCCAGAGCCGTCACCGACGCTTGTTCCACGCTGGAACCACCGCCTGAAACCGCCGAATCTATCGGCAAAGCACGCCGGACCACGTGCTGCACAAAACACCAGGAACACGCGCCGAATCAGCTTGTTGAATGTCGAGACACGCGATCCAATCGTTGTCGTCGACTTCCAAACTAAAAACCACACGTTCTGATACTAGTTGTCATGCAAAAACAAAGTAGAAGTGTAGAAATTCACATAACAACAATTAAACACAAGATTTATTTGGTTCAATGTTAAGTTGTTTTTCTTACGTTCACGGGGAGGGAGATTTCACTAGCACCGTTCAAGGAGAGGCTTGGGTTACAATTTCCACACACCACATTCCTCTCTCATGAACAGGAAGCCTTTTTTACAGAGGCGGCTTTGAATATATAAGAAAAGGAAAAAAAAAAAATTATAATAAACCAATTAAATACAACAATGGATATTGCACTTCTTCATATGAGATTAAGCACAAAGCATGTTCAAGTCGTTTTAGATCTCAAAATTACCATAATTAGCCTATTTCTTCTTATTTTGAGGTTGGATCATCATCAGCATCCTTAATCGTACCCCAACTATTTATTATGATTGATTGTATAATGTGGTGTTCTTTATTTTGTACAAGTATTTTCCACCATTTTTAGTCATATTACCTTTAGTTTATTGCGATTCCTGAATAGAACAATGAGATATTATCTAATGAACCTTTGTTTTTTCTAATTAAAGATAATATACACACATATAATTATGAACACATATCTCAAATTGCAAGGCATATCTTTGGTTTACTCTGTAAATTAAGAACACAGAAAAAAACAAAGAAATAATAATGATCAACAGAAGTAAAGGTAAACATACAATTTCAATCAAATTTCATTCACATCGAAATGCTTGAGTGTATGACTAATTCCCAGTGCTTCTCCTCCTCAATGAACCTGTAAGTCTGTCCAAAACTGTCATCTTTTTCTTACTTCTCTTTTTCCCACCGTCTAAATCATCAGCTTCTAAGTTTATGTTTCCACTATCAACTTTGGAACAAGGGTGTTGAATATCAGAGACACTGCTACAGGAAGTTCGCGATCCCTCCTTAGCAAAACTATATCCCTTCAACCTCCCTGACTCCCCAATGGCAAGCCTGCGGCTGCCGCTAACTGAATAGTAACCAGTTTTCCACTTCTCAGAAGGGAAAATTCTCAAACACTTATTCGTCTTTGCACCATGAATTGTTGATTTTGAAAGTTGAAGTGACCTAATCTCTGAGAACTTTGAGGTCTTATTTGAATCTGCAGCTGAAGAAGATGCAAGTAAACTTTTCATCTCCCTCACACGATCAAGAGCAGCAGCTTCACTAACTTTTAGGCTATCGTAATCTTGCCTTGTTTGCTGCAATACACTTTCCTTCTCAAAAAGCTGATTCTTTAGCTTAGAATTCTCATTTCGAGCATTCTCCAGTTCTTCCTTTACCGTGGTAGCCTCACTAAACGCCTGTTTGATTATTTCTCGGAGCTTAGCATTCTCTTCCCTCGCAGTTTTCCAGGCATTATTCATCCGAATGTTCTCCTGCTTCTCCTTAGCGAGATGTTCTTCAGAAATCCTTACGCAATTTACCAAGTTTTCCTCTTTCTCCATCCAAGCAGCAACATATTCCTCATATTCCAACTTCAATCTGTTGTACACATCCAAGGCCTCCAGTAGCTTTTGCTCGGTGCTTTTTAGCAAAGAATTATCACATCTAGCTTCTTCTCTTTTTTTCTCTAACTCAGATTGGATTATGGCAAGCTCAGCATTTGTTTGGTTGGCTTCGGTAGTTACTTCCTTGAGTGCAACGGCAAAATCATCCATGGCTTTCCTGCTTTTCTCTTCTGCCTCCAGTGCCAACCTAAGATCATTTCTAAGCTGCCTTATCTCCTCATGGGTACCAACAGGTTCTAATGATTCCCTGTTATCTGAACTTCGACGGCTTATGCCAGTTGAATTCTCCAGCATTTTAATGTTCTCTTGAAGATTCCTTACCTCTAACTTAGCCTCTTCAAGTGAAATCTTGGTTTGCTCAAGCTGTCTGGTCTGATGAACCATGGACTCGAGCATTTTTTTTTCTGATGCCATTGCTTTTTCAGCTTGTAATTCTATGAACCGAATCTTATCCATGCTCTGCATGGATTTTCCATTTTTATTTTTCAATTTAGCAAACTCCTCAAGATCAAGGGATCTCTCCTCCGTTGTCCTCCTGAGCTCCTCTTGGAGTTCGCTCAATTTTTGTTGTGTTTCAGAAACTTCTGCAGATCTTTGTGTCTGTGTCATTCAAAGCATCATACATTTTAGTCATAGCACATTTGGTTAATTTTACTTGGAAAACACGCCCGATGAAATTCTTAAATGCATCATTTCCTTGGATGTAGTTAGAAATCATAATTGATTTCATAATCCCCGAGAATCCTCAAACTCCATCAATTATAATAAATTCATTTTTAACGCCAAAATAAGTGAAATCACAATCAAGCAGCGAAATGAGATTTTTGAACCAGTACCTCTTGAAAAGATGGGAGTTTTCCAAAGGGATTCCACTCAGAAACCTTCGAAAGTACCGAATCATGGAATTCAGGTGAAACAAAAGACCCCATGGACATGTTGACCAAACTTCTATCCGGATTGGAAGCCGATGAAGGTATCCTTCCCTGCCTTTAAGAAGACCCTGCGCAAGAATTTAAAAAGCATCAATAAATTCAGAAACAGAACAGACAAATACCAAAAAGAAAAGAAAAAGAAAACTAAATCCATAAAGAAGGAAGCTTTTCAGTACCTCAATCTACAAGTTTTCACCTTGAGCAATCTCCCTCCAGTAATTTCTCATGAAAACTAGAAATCTATTCAGAAGCATAGAAAATTGCAGCGAATAAGAAAGAAGAAAGCTTAAAACTCCATGAATAAAAAGGAGACAACTGAAATCAGAAATACCGGAGCTCACAAGGTTGCAAAGCGTCTCTTTTCCTCGAAGTCACGTTGGGTAGGAAAATGGAATACAGAGAGGAGAAATCCGCGCTAGGGAAGAGTCTAGACGGCGAGGAACGAAAAAGTACTCCTTCAGTAGAGGGAGGAAAGCTGTTGGAAGCTGTCTCTCGGACTCGGAGGCAAATACGAGACAGACTATTATAACCGTTGGATCTTCAGTGGCGCCGTGGAAGTGCCGCTCAGCATTCTGATCGTGACGTTGATTGGGATTACCGCAAATGAAATGTTTTCTTTGTGAGGGCCGAAGTTAGAGGACAATTCCCCCTTATTTGACTAATGAAAACAAAAAACAAAAAAAAAAAGAATTAATTAAAAATCTGGGAAAATAAATATAAACGCATAACACATAATTCTTTATATTTATACATTTAACACCTAAATATTTTTATTTATAATATTTTTGTACAGTAAAAATATACAAGAAAATGAAAGGTTACATTTTTTTTAAAAAAAATAAATAATAGCGATTCTTTGAATTTGACATTGAAAATTTGGATGGTATGTATGTAAATATGAAGGCTCAGGTGTAAATACATGAGAAATGTGTGGTACATATGTTAAATATATTTTAATTTTTTTATGTATTGCATTATTTTAAAATAAAAATTATATTTTATGATTTATTATGATTGAAATTTAATTAGAATATATATATATA
>NW_018165200.1:170832-172244 GCF_001263595.1 Phalaenopsis equestris | reverse complement strand
CCTACAGCTGCTCTTACCACTTCATATATAATTGCTTATTTTCTTAAAGCTTCTTGCCCCATTGCATTAAGCTCAAATTTGCCTCAGAGGGGTAGGAAGGCCCTTCTAATATGGTGGCAAACCCCCTCAGTTGGTTGGATTAAACTTATTGTTGATGGGAGCTGGACTTTATCTGCTGCTGGGACGGGTGAGATTTTTCGTAACTCTTCGTTGTTGATGGGAGCTGGACTTTATCTGTTGCTGGGACGGGTGAGAATTTTCGTAACTCTTCGGGGAGATGCCTTTGTTACTTTGCCTCACCAGCTTGTGCCTCGTTTTTTGTAACTCTTCGGGGAGATTTCATTATTACTTTGCCTCACCAGTTTATGGCTCGACACCTTTAGAGGCTGAGTTTTATTCTTTGAGGAATGCTTTACACATTGTTGTGACATTACATCGCCATGCTTTAATTATCGAGACTGATTCTATGGCTATGTTAAATATTCTAAATAAGAGCACCTTCCCTACTTGGAATGTCATTTGTCTGTTTAACATGATTCAGGGGTTCATTAAAAGGCATAATTTGGTTTTGCAATTTAATTTCATCTATAGGGAATATAACACTGCTGCTGATTAGTTGGCCAAATAAGGTCTTCAACGAATTATTGTGGGTGTGGTGCCCCCTCCTCAACTTGAAATACTTTTAAATGAGGATTTACTTACCGTGCCTTATATCAGAAGATAGAGGGATTTTATATTTCTCTGTTGTTTCTGCTTCGTTATTATTGGTTCCTTTTATTGTTTATCTGTTCGATTTCCTCATGTTTTATTCTTAATTGCATTTTGATAGCCTTTTTCACCCCGTTTTGTCTTCGAATTTGGACCGTGGGGTTGGTTTTCATGTTTTATCTTGTTTGGCCTGCTCCTTTTGGATGTCTGGGATCTCATTTATGGGTATTGGAGTTGATAACTTTACCATGAGATGTATGGAGTTGTTGCCTTTCAATTTCGGACATTTGGGAACTGCTTGGAGCGGCAGGGATGGTTTCTGCAGAAGTTTTGTGGATTTTCTCACTGCTTGCAGGGTTTGGCTCTTATTGTTGCGGTCTTCACTAGATCTACAAGCCGTCAGTTTGACCCTGCTCCTCGACACCACTGTTACTATGGGTTTTTATGCATACTGTCATTTTGGGACTTTATGTACGTGTATTTTTTTTAGTATACTTTTTCTTTTGGTATACGTTTTGGATAATTACATATACCTTAGGTTTGTTTCTTTGCGTTGTGTTGTACTGCGGAGAGTGGAACCCCTAGAGGTTTATTGTATTTTTTTGTTTTTAGATGGGGATCCCCTTTCCCTCCCTAACTATATAATTTCTTTTTAATTAACGCGTAAGGAGCCACGAGCTGCTATTTAATTATATATATATATA
>NW_018165200.1:163342-170084 GCF_001263595.1 Phalaenopsis equestris | reverse complement strand
TATATATATATGAGAATTTCAAACATATCATATTGAAAATTGAGTTAATTCTCAAGCTTGACTGATTAGTTTAATAATTTTGATGGCACAAAAATATTGGTTGATTGATCGATGTTTCTTGGTAAACTTTGACCCCCACATGTTGCATAAGTTTCAAATATATGCTAAGCGAAGCACTAGCCTTTCACACACTTACCTGAGGCATAGTGGTTGGGGATATTGTTTTCCCTTGTGAGGTCCGAACATTTGAATTATATATCTTGCTATTTTGACTCAAATTTTCCGAAAAAGAAGCACTAATCTTGCTTAAATCAACTATGAGATACATTCTAGACTTATTTGATAATGATTTTGCTACATTGGTGCCTAGCCTAAGGGCAATTTTTTCTTTTGTATAACTAAGGGCAATTTAGTAATTTATTATTATTATTGAGGGTATAAATAAGTTTATTATATTACGGTTAGGCATATGCATGAGATTATTGTCTTGAGTCTTAGGTTCAGAGTTTGGGAGAGATTTCCTGTTGTGAAATTTAGGGCGAAGAAAACACAGGAATCAACACAACCAGAAGAAGAACACAGAGATTTAACGAGGTTCAGCAAAGATGTCTACATCTTTGGGAGCAGAGCGGTGAATTCACTATTTCAGAGGAGTTACATACACATAGGATTACACATCTATTTATAGATAAAATCCACAGATAAATTTACAAACACGCCCTCGCTCTCCCCAACCTCGCGAGCTCCACCTGTCGCAATTTCTTCTGTGACAAACTTGCGAACTCCTCTGGTCGAGCACCACCTGTCGCAACTTCTCCTGCGACAAACTTGCTAACTCCGCTGGCGAACACTATCTGTCGCAACTGCACCTACCGCAACTCCTGCGACAAACTTGCGAACTCCGCTGGCCGAGCACCACCTGTCGCAACTCCTGCAATAAACTTGCGAACTCCGCTGCTCGAGCGTCACCTATCGTAACTGCAATTGTCGCAACTCCTGCGACAAACTTGCGATCTCCGCTGGCCAAGCACCACCTGTCGCAACTGCACCTGCCGCAACTCCTGCTACAAACTTGCGAACTCCGCTGGCCGAGTACCACTTGTCATCGTTGCAGCAGAGGAATATTCACTTCCAGCCAAAAAAACCAAATAAAGAAAATCTTACTGTCTTCAGCCTCAAGCAAAGGAATTGAATGTCTTTCTCCAAGAAAGGAAAAATCCAAGGAAATCTGATTCCCTTTCTTCAACCTCCAGGGAATATTCCTCTACACGTTCCAGCAGTTTTCTTCATTTCCTACCTCTCAAATTGTAGGAATTGGGAGAGATCACCTATCTTTCAAATTACTGATGTTTATCGATTATGTGTTTGATTGCTTAGATTTGGTGTTCAGGAAATTAAATTTGTGTTTGCTGTAATTCTTATGAAAAAACATGTCGATTTTAATGTCGGATCGTATCAAATTGGAATCAAAGCATTTTATTTTGGGAAACAAATAAAAGAAGAAGATCACATGTCCTTATAGCAATCCAAGGGCTTGAGTTTCCTTTTAGAGGAGGTTACAAGAAGGATCCTGACATGCATAATGACCCGATCCAATGCGTCATCACCATACAGTCACGATTTGAAGCTAGAGGGATTCCTAACACAAGGATTGTGACGTACAAATTGTGATTTAGAGCTAGCAAGGTTTTTATTGTGACATACAAAAGCGTAATGCAATCACTATTTGGAGCTAATGGGGTTGCAAGTGGTTGGATCGCGAATTGTGGTGTACATAACCGCTATATAGTCGCGGTTTGGAGCTAGCGGGGGTCAAGTGGTAGGATCACGACGTGCAGGCCCAACAACAAGCGTGTAGGGCCAATGATGGGATTGCATCGTATAGATCTTAGTGTGACCTAATCTATCAGTAGTCTCAATTTGAGACGTATGAGAAGCCTGAGATGAGGTCGTGACTACAGGATCCATAAAAGTGTGGTTGAATCTTGCAATACAGTCTCAACTAGAGCTGCTCGAGAAGCAACAATAAGATTGACATGATCCAGGATCACTAACTTGCGGTACAGTCGCGATAAGAGATAGCTGAAAAGTGAAAATGGGATTTCAAGCTACAAAAAATTGACTTTTGTAATCGAAAAATTTTTAGGGAATAATCACGATCAAGAAAATAGATGTTTTGGAGGAGAAATTGGAGAAGCTTGAACTAAATCAGATCGAGGATGGAGGAAAGGTGCTCCACCATAAAAGGAGGGTTTTACTTAATGGAAATTCGATTTGATGGCCAATTCGAGAGCTTGAAGGAGAAGCCGAGGAAGCTTACTGAGATACAATCTAAGACACTGATTGCAGTTCAGTTTGTAAATCTGAATCAAGGGTTGATTTGAAATTCACTAGTTAAATCAAAAGGGAAAGGGGTTAGATGATATAAACGTGAGGAGGAGAAAATCCACCGTCAAAAACCTCCTCCCAGGGCTCTAATGTGTGGTGGATTAGATATTTCCTATGGAGGTGGTTGAGCTAAAACATGGAGAAGAAAGCTGGGGTGGATATGCTAGGGTTAGGAAGTTAAAGATGAAAATCTTTGAGGGGGAAGATGCACACGGGTCAGTGTATCGGGCAGAACAATACTTCACAGTGAATGGGCAAGCTGAGGAGGAGAATCTCATGGTGATAGAGTTATGTCTGGAGGGGAAGGCCTTAACATGGTTTCAACAGAGGGAGGCTAGATACCAGATCTTTTTGTGAGAAGAATTTAAGGATTGTTTATTGGAATATTTTAGAGCCATTCAGGAAGGAGACCACAAGTAATTCCATACCTTGAATAAGGAGGGGATTATCATGAAATATCAGAAGAGATTCGAGCTATTATCAGGAAGGTTGAGGGAGATTTCTGAAGTAGGATTAGAGGGAAATTTTATGAAGGGCCTAAAGCCCGACAAAAGGGGAAGGACTCCAATTATTGAGGCTGTGGGGATTGAGAGATAAGATGGAGCTAACCCAAAATGGTGGAAGATGAGAACTAAATGAAGAAGGGCAACAGGAGCAAAACGGATGGAGTGTTGTGACGAACTGCTACAACCATGATGATACCACAAGCTCAAATATTGGAATCCTAGAGGGAGGCCGCACAGGACAAGAATAATGGGCTATGTTCGGGAGTGACACTTAAGCACCTTACAGGGAGAGATTTAGAAGAAGTGAGCCAAGTTGTTTTATTTTTCATGTGATGAAAAATTGATCCAGGGTGTTTTTGCAAAGCTAAAAAATACAATTTCTCATAGCGCATGATGAGGAGGTAGATGATGAAGAACTAGAGACAATTGTGGTGGAGGAGGAACACTTCATTTTTTTCCCATCTTGAGGATAATGTGTCTTTTGGGGGAGGCATTGTTATGCTGGTGACTAGCCAAATAGCAATTTTATCTTTTATATAGCTAAGGGCAACTTAGTTTTTTATTATTAATATTATGAGTTACATAGAAATAGGGTCGTGAATTTAGCTCGAAGAACATTAATCACTCAAAAATTTATTCGAATTTTGGCTTGGATTGAGATCGGATCAAAATAAACAAGTCAAGCTACGAGCCAAAATTTTGTATCAAATATTTTTCAAGCTAACCCCAGCTCGGCTCGAAATTTGATCGTTAACAACCTTATTGATGTTAGGGTTGTGAATTTAGCAAATTTAGATTGAAGATTGTTAATTGCCCAAACAATGATTTTGAATTTTGGCTCAAATCGAGATCAGATCCATATAATCGACCCAAGCCACGAGCCAAAATTTTGGATCATTTTTTTTTTTTAGCATCTTCTTGAAATCGGATAGTAAATGCCCAATTTATAAATAAACTTACTATGTTTAGGGTTAGACTCATGCATGAGATTATTGTGGTGAGTTTTAGGCTAAGGGTTTGAAAGAGATTCCCTGCCTCTCTAATTGTAGCAATTGGGAGATATCACCCAACTCTTGAATTATAGGCATTTATCCTTTACATATTTGTGTTGTATTACTTTGAATTAGTGTTCAAGAAATAAAATTTGTGTTCGCCCGAATTCTTGTAAAAAAAACATGTCTATTTTGACATCACATCATATGAGATTTACATGCGAAAGAACTTATGGATCAATGGAAAAAGTAGTAATTGTTCTCCAAGGTCACAGAATTGAGCAACTTAATTATAATTTGTCGCTCACTGATCCAACAAAACAAAAAAAAAAAAGTTACACGAGAAAAGTTTTGAAAATGAGGAAATATCATAATTTTTGAAGTTATATCTTGAGATCTATAACTTCAAAAATTATGAAAAAATAGTTATAAGGTTGTTTATCATATTTAGAACACTGGTGAAAATAGTTTGCAAAACGGGAGTCAAAAAGCATAAAAAATAAATTAATGCCGCACACGTACTTTTCTTCAGGAATTACAATTAATAGCTCCATTAACATTTTATTTTCATTTTTATATTCATCATAAAAATATGGAAAAATCATAGGAATTAAAATTCATCATTTTTTGTATTTTGGTTAAGACAATTTATAAAGCGAGCGTATGATAAAATCATTAAGATTATTAAAAATTTATAGATCCAAATTTTTTTTAATGTATTTTCATTTGTTTTTTTTCTAATTAAATAACTATTTAAAAAAAAAAATTAAATGCCAAAAAAATTAAAAATATATTTTAATACTAAGGCATTTATTAATAAAATACATGCGTGAGTACTAAGATTTTCTAATGTGATTCCACAAGGGAGTTCGTGCAATGAATTGGGGGCGACCAATGGTGATTGATAATGGTCAGCTACTGTAGGAGCAGGTGAAGTTCGTTAGACCTTTGGTGTAAAACACTGGACCTCAGCTCATTCTCCTCCAAGCTCCGATCTTCATCTGGTTCAAGGTGTTGATCCCCTTTCATGAAGAGGTAGAACTTTATTTATAAATTTTGGGAAATGACTCCTTACAAATAAAAAAAAAAATCCAAGCCTCTCTCTCATACAATCTAGAGAGAATCCCTCGATCAAACGATATTTTTTTTTGTTTAATTGCCTTTAATGTCAAAATTGAGTGATCTTATGATTGTTAAAATTTGTCTCGTCAAGGCACTTAATTTGATCACAAGCTTGTCAAATTTAAATTGTCCGACATTTTAATTATGCACTAAAATCTTTCAAAAGAGGCTTGATAGCTTGATTCGGGCCTAATTTGACTCGGATTGTGTCAATTTTAATGTCATTGGACCCGTCTCGTCGATCTTGTCAGTTTGACTATAAGTTTGCTAAAATCGTAGTTCTTTATGATTTTTTATCTGAGCTTGTTTATTTTTTGCTAAAAAAATATATTGAGATCTGTGTCATGTCTTAAGTTTCATGCATGCTTGATGTAAGAATTTGATGATTGCATAGCAATATCTTTTGCCAAATATAATATGTAAAGTAGTCGGTTATATCGGTTTTGATTATATAAAAATTGATTTGAGTATATTTTGATTAAAAATAGATTAATATTTCTCACTTTAAAGCTCATGATGGTCCATTTTTTTTTCCCATGTCTCTATTTGTGTTGAAATTTTATTGTTCGATGCCATTTTGGTTAAGCCACGGTCACTTTCTAGGTGAGAAATGTTATGTAACATAGAACCTCCATTTCTATTAATTTTTATATGTATAGATTAATATCATGCATTCGTAATTTCCTTATGTATTTTCTTATTTTAAGTAAGTTTAATGATATACAATTAGGACATTATAGACTTTACCATTATAGGCATGCATTGAGGACCCGTTCTTATATAAACGACTCCTTAGAAATGAAAAAATTAATTGGAATTTATTGAATTGAAGTAGGAGGCTTGAACCCTTCTCTTCTCTTTCTTCTCTTTTTTGAACTTATTCCATCTTCTCTTTCTTTCGCTTTCTCCAAAACTGAGTATGTGGGCAGCTGCAGCTTATTGAATAATCTGCTGATAAGCTAGGTGCGGTAGCTATTACAAATTTTTATTTTTTTGAAAAAAGCCAGGCCACAACCAGAAAGTTGCACCACGCCTAGACATGTGCAGTGTGAAAACGCTGTTTTCAGCGTTTTGAAAATACATAAGCCGTCAAAACGCAGTTTACCCAAACAGCTCAGGTGCATTTTTAAAACGCCAACGCACCAAATAAGCTGCACGAAACGGACCCTTAAACTACTTTATAATATATATTTTATTGTATTTTTTTTTTTCTCTCTCTCTCTCTCTCTCTCTCTCTCTCTCTCTCTCTCTCTCTCTTAAAAGATGAAGTGAATAATTCTTATTTTGAATTCGCATTTTTCTTCAGTTAGGGAATCTCAAATAGGCCCATTTCTCCTCCTTTTATATTTTGGATTTTTTGTTCATATATGTTATGGTATGACTCATATACCATATCGGGACAGACGCTGGATCGAAGCGGAGCGGAGCGGAGCGGGAGAATCTGTCCAAATTGGGAAGTTACGTGAGTTGGGGTGCGGGGGCAAAGCCCCGCGGTATGGTACAGGGGTAATGTTGTAATTACATATTGTGCCTAGGTTTACTCCTGGGGTTATAAATAGGCCTGTTAGTAACCCCAGGAGGTAATCCTCTATTCTGTAACCCTTTTCTGAATATTGAAAGGAACTCGCCGCTCTGCTCCCGAGGACGTAGGCATCTTTGCCGAACCTCGTTAAATCTCTGTGTTCTTCTGGATTTGTGTCGATTACTGTTTTTCTTCGCCCTAATTTTCTCAAC
>NW_018165200.1:162984-163204 GCF_001263595.1 Phalaenopsis equestris | reverse complement strand
GCGGCGCGGGGAGGCGGGTCGTGGAGATCTGCGGGAAGCGGATCGCGTGGACTCAGCGATCTCTGTCTAAACTCGAAGGAACGCGACAGAGAGCTTCGCGGTGTGGAAGGCTTCGACGGTGCGGAAGGCATCGGTGCGGCAGGCTGTGGGGAGTTGTCCGACGCCGGAAGGAGTCGAGTTCGCAAGGCAAAAAAAAAAAAAAAAAAAAAAAGAGATCCCC
>NW_018165200.1:162287-162688 GCF_001263595.1 Phalaenopsis equestris | reverse complement strand
AGAGGAAATAAAGTGAATATTTATTTCTTTTCTTTGAGGCGGAGGAAAATTTTTTGCTTTGCTCAAAGATTTCAATTTCAAAAAAAAAAAAAAAGTTTTAAACAAGGATTTTTGTAGAGGAATTTTTTGCAAAAAGTTTTGTTGCAGTAATAATTTTCAGATGGCATTTTCTGGTGCGAAATTCGAGGTGGTGAAGTTCGACGGAACTGATAACTTTGGATTGTGGCAAACTAGGGTAAACGATCTATTAGCGCAACAGGGAATCTTGAAAGCTTTGCGGGCAACAAAATCAGATGTCATGGAGGATGAAGATTGGGAAGAATTGCAACAGCGAGCGGCAGCGACGATACGTTTATGTCTGGCAGATGAAGTTATGTATCACGTCATGAATCTGAAAACTC
>NW_018165200.1:161131-162084 GCF_001263595.1 Phalaenopsis equestris | reverse complement strand
TATGTATCACGTGATGAATCTGAAATCTCCAGGAGAAGTTTAGAAGAAATTGGAAACTCAATTTATGGCTAAATCTCTGACGAACAAGTTGTATCTGAAGGAAAAGTTGTATGAGCTGAAGATGCAAGAAGGGTTTGATCTGGTGCAACATGTTAATGATTTTATTCAAATAATCACAGACCTGTTATGGCTTGATGTGATTATTGAGGATGAGGATCGAGCGATGATTTTGTTGTGTTCATTGCCCTCTTCCTATGAACACCTGGTGACTACTCTGACATATGGGAAAGAGACTATCAAAGTGGATGAGATTACTGCAGCGTTGTTGGCTCACAACCAGCAGAAGCAGAATGCAGGGGGAAGCTCTCACGGAGACAGTTTATATGTTAAGGGTAAGCAGGATCGTGGAAGGAAGAAAGAGAAGGAGAGTTCTGGAAGGCGAAATTCCAGATCAAAGTCTAGAGGCAAAAAGGAAATTCATTGCTACAAGTGCAAGGAGCCAGGTCATATGAAGAGAGATTATCCAAAGCTGAAGAAGCAGAATAGGGAAAAAGGTTATACTTTATCAAAGTTTGTAAATGTGGTGCAGAATGAAAATTCAGATTGCAGTGATGGAGATATGCTCTCAGTTTCATCAACTCAGTTCACGGATGCATGGATTCTTGATTCAGGGTGCTCTTATCACATAACACCTAACAAAGAGTGGTTTACTTCATACAAGTCAACTAATTCTGGCTCAGTCTATTTAGGTGATGATAGATGCTGCAATATAGTTGGTATTGGAGAAGTCAGAATTCAGATGTATGATGACACAGTTAGAACGTTATGTGATGTCAGACATATTCCAGATCTGAAAAGGAATTTGATTTCCTTGGGCACTCTACACAGAAATGGTTTTATTTCTAAGGCTGATGAGGATAGGGAAACCATCAGAATTATTAAGGGTGCACTGA
>NW_018165200.1:158746-159492 GCF_001263595.1 Phalaenopsis equestris | reverse complement strand
CGGTTTGACTCTTACATGATGCAGATTGGCTACAGGCGATGTGAGTATGATTGTTGTGTTTATGTGAAAAGCCTTGATAATGGTTCTATGGTTTTTCTGTTACTGTATGTTGATGATATACTGATTGCTGCAAAGAATATGAATGATGTCCGTGGTTTGAAAGCTTTATTGAGTCAGGAATTTGACATGAAAGACTTAGGTCCTACGAAGAAGATTCTTGGAATGAAGATTCATCGAGATAGAGGCTCAAGACGATTATGTTTATCTCAACGAGGCTATGTTGAGAAAGTGCTGGAACGGTTTGAGATGAGAAATGCAAAGCCTGTTAGCACTCCTTTGGCAAATCATTTTAAGCTTTCTTCAGAACAGTGTCCTAAGAAAGATACAGAAATGGAAGACATGGCAAAGGTTCCATATGCCAGTGCAGTTGGCTGCTTGATGTATGCTATGGTATGTACTCGTCCTGATTTCGCTCATGTTAGTCAAGTTTGCAAATACATGACTAAACCTGGAAGGTGACATTAGGAAGTAGTCACGTGGATTTTCAGGTATTTGAAGGGTACTGTAGAACATGGAATTATTTTTGGCAATCAACAGAATGATCCTTCAGTTGTGGAGTATGTTGATTCAGACTATGCGTGTGATTTAGATGGCAGAAGGTCTACAACTGGGTATGTGTTTACTCTTGGTGGAGGGCCTATATGTTGGAAATCAACAATTCAGTCTATTGTGGCATTATCTACAAC
>NW_018165200.1:135904-158702 GCF_001263595.1 Phalaenopsis equestris | reverse complement strand
AGTCAGAGTGCTATTTATCTGGCTAAGAACCAGGTGTACCATGCGAGAACCAAGCACATTGATGTCAGGTATCACAAGATCAGAGAGTTGATTGCTTCTGGGGAGATACTGTTGCAGAAGGTTCATACTGATGAGAATGCAGCTGATATGTTGACCAAGCCAGTTACTATCAACAAGTTCTTGCATTGCTTGGACTTGTTGAATGTTTGCAGTTGCTAGAGAAGCATGGTGGCCCAACCCACGGTGGTGCAGGTGTAACTCTCAGGGATTTTTCTCCTAAGGGGCTGGATATTCGCCAAGGTGGAGATTTGTTATGGTATGACTCATATACCATATCGGGACAGACGCTGGATCGAAGCGGAGCGGGAGAATCTGTCCAAATTGGAAAGTTATGTGGGTTGGGGTGCGGGGGCTTTGCCACCGCGGTATGGTACATGGGTAATGTTGTAATTACATATTGTGCCTAGGTTTACTCCTGGGGTTATAAATAGGCCTGTTAGTAACCCCAGGAGGTAATCCTCTATTCTGTAACCCTTTTCTGAATATTGAAAGGAACTCGCCGCTCTGCTCCCGAGGACGTAGGCATCTTTGCCGAACCTCGTTAAATCTCTGTGTTCTTCTGGATTTGTGTCGATTACTGTTTTTCTTCGCCCTAATTTTCTCAACAATACATTATCACAGTTGAAACAACTGTAATGTTCACTATTGGAATTGATTGTGAAGATATATAACTCAACATCTTCTATAAAATAAATGTTCTAATCCATTATTTAGCCTACATAATATATTTCCCTCCTTTTAACCATAGTAACCCATCTTTATTCCCTTCAAAAAATTCACTCTAAATTCTTTTCATTCAAAATCAATTCGTCGAACTTAAAATCTTCTCCATGAATTCCTTTATTTAAACCCCAATCTAGTAAATTTTCTCAACGTAAAATTAATTATTTATTACTTTATTTCCAAAATTCTTGTAATGCATCAGTCCCATTTAGTTCACTTTTCTTTTCATTTTCTCTGCAAACTTTTCCTCCAAATGATTTTTATTAATTATAAACTCTTATTTAGGAATAATAGTAAGCATTACAATTATTAGTTAAATTCTTATAAGCAATATCAAGTTCCATATCATTCTAGATTTTATTTCTATTATGATGATATATATTAAAAATCATGAACTTGATATTCCAATCACATTTTTATTAATCTCATTTTTTGTATCATAGTACTTTAAACATTTAGAATGTTGAGATAATTAATCATATCATAGATTACATTATTCCAACCATATATACTCTTATCATTAAGATTGTGATCATGATTGATATTACAACATGATGGATCATGTCATGCCAATCGTCCATATGTAACTCATCAACATGTTAGTAAACTTCTTCCAAAATCACATCAACTAATGGATAACAACATACTAATATTGATAGAATTAATATTTCCATATACTTGATTGAATACTATACTATCTTCTTAGAAAAGTCATCTTCATCATCCCCACATATAAATGCTATAGAGATGTTGATCAGTCACATGTAACTTAGCATTAGTGTGAAGATGCACTTAATCTGTGACATGATTTTTGTTTAAGGTTCATCATACAGTTCTAAATAAAGCATTTTCCATATTTATTTGCTTTTTCTTAGATTTATTGAATATTATTAGGATGAAGCACAATTATCAATGATGGCTTGGATGTTATGGAGGACTAATAGTTGCTAGAGTCGACACTTAACCTCTTGTCTATGTTGTCTGCAATGCCATCATGTTCATAATTTCTTATTGTTGAGAAATTTAAGACGAAGAAAAACAGAATCGACATAAATCCAGAAGAACACAAAGATTTAACGAGGCTCGACAAATCGACAAAGATTCCTACGTCCTCAGGAGCAGAGCGGCGGCTTTCTTTTCAATATTCCAGAAAAGAGTATAAAATATAAGATTTGAAATCTCGGGGTCTTCAAGACTCACCTAGGGTTACAAAGATGACATATATATAACACTATAGTACAATATGTAATTACTTAAATTACCACTGTACCAAACTGCGGGATGTTGCCCCCGCACCCCCAACCCACATAATGAAACTACTCTGCTTCGCTCCAGCATCTGTCCTATTTATGGTATATGAGCCATACCTAACAAATCTCTACCTTGGCGAATATCCAGCCCTTTTAGAAGAAATGCATATACCTAACAAATAGCAATACCTAACAAATCTCCACCTTGGCGAATATCCAGCCCCTTTAGAAGAAATGCATATACCTAACAAATATCCACCTTGGCAAATATCCAGCCCCTTAGGAGAAATATATCATGGAGTTTCTTAAGCACTAATGTGGGTTGGGCCACCACGCTTCCGCTGCGCCCTCACTGATCCCCCAACCCACTAAATTCCAAGAGACATAACTCTTCAATTCCAAGAGACATCTCTTCATTCCAAGAAACTCCAAATTCTGGTATTGTGAGCCAAACCTAACAAATCTCCACCTTGGCGAATATCCAGCCTATTTATGAGAAATGCATATACCCAACAAATCTTCACCTTGGCGAATATCCAGCCCCTTAGGAGAAAAATATCATGGAGTTTCTTATGCACCAATGTGGGTTGGACCATTTTAAATAATCTTTTAATTAAGATTCCTTAATTAAGTTTCCCTTAATTAAGTTTCCAAGAAAAAATGATTTTCCCTTAATTAAATTTTCCCAGAAATTCTTTTCCTTAACTTCTAAGAAAAGCTTCCCCTCCGCCTCCACTTTCCTTCCAGACAGAAATCTTTTCTTTCCCGAGTGCAGCAGCAGATTCCATTTCCTTGCCTTTCCTGCGTACTGGAAAATCTTTGGGTGCAACAAGATTTTCCTGGTTAATAGGAGGAAATTTTCTTTATTGTCTCTAGAGAAATTTGGAAAATATCCTTTACAAATTTCTTTTCCACAGCAAAGGAATAAAATCAGAACTTATTTCCTTTCAATTTTCTTCACTGCCACCCACAAAAGAATAAAATCGGAATTTGATTTCTCTTCCAATTTTCTTCTCTACAATAAAATCAGAACTTGATTTTCTTTCAATTTTCTTCCATCTCCAGCAAAGTAATGAAATCGAAGCTTCAAATTTTTGCCTCTGCTCCATGCTGACGTCGAACCTTCCTTTTCTATCTGTAGCGACTTCGCCTGACACCGAAACCTCTCATCGAATCGAAACCCATCTGAATTGCCGAAGCTGAAGCCGTGATTCCTCTGTCGCGATCGCGAACACTGCGATTCCTGCCGTGATTCCTCTGTCGATCTCGCTGACGCCTTTTTATGCCGACTCCTCCGAAGCTTCGCTGAACTCCTACCGTCCGGGTGCGCCTGGTGTAGCACTTGAAGCCTTCGTGAAAAACTCATTGTCTTCCTACCAAACTGTCTGAAACCCTCTTCGTCTTTGAACTTCCTTTGCGCTGAAATCTGAACTGTCGTGAACCTTACCTGAAGCCTGAATTGTTCAAACACTAGTCGAACTCCTCGGCCAAAACCTTCTTTATTCCTGCGCCGCCCAAATTTTTCTTCCCTGCCCTCGAACCTTGCTCTGATACCACTTGTGAGAAATTAGTGCGAAGAAAAACAGGAATCAACACAAATCCAAAAGAACAAATGGAGATTTACAAGGTTCGCCAAAAATGCCTACATCCTCGGAAGCAGAGCGACGACTTCTTTTTCAATATTTAAAAAAGAGTACATAATACAAGATTTAGCTCTCGGAGTTTCAAAGGCTCACCTAAGGTTACAAATATGACATATATATACCCTATAGTACAATATGTAATTACTATATATAAATAACCTTATAGTACAATATGTAATTAATTAAATTATCATGTACCAAACCACGGGGTGTTGAGCCCGCACCCCCAACCCAAATACGCACCCCCAACCCACATAATGACTCCCTCGATTGGACAGATCCTTACGCTCCACTCGTGGGCTCTGCTCCGCTCCAGCATCTATCCCATTTATGGTATATAATCCATACATAACAAATCTCCACCTTGGCGAATATTCAGTCCCTTAGGAGAAATACGTATACCTAACAAATCTCCACCTTGACGAATATCCCGCCCCTACATATGCCTAATGAATCTCCACCTTGGCGAATATCCAACTTTTTAGGAGAAATACATATATCATGGAGTTTCTTATGCACCAATGTGGGTTGGGCCACCATGCTTCCGCTGCGCCCTCGCGCTGCCCCCTCGCTGATCCCCCCAACCCACTAAATTCCAAGAGGCACGACTTTTCAATTCCAAGAGACATCTCTTCAATCTTTTCATTCCAAGAGACTCCAAATTCTGGTATTATGAGCCATACTTAACAAATTTTTCTTAAGTTCCGAGAAGTGCTCCCATTTTCTTCCAGAAAAACTCTGTCTCCGCTTTTAAGAAAAGCTCATTTTTCCTACCAGAAAAGCTTCTTCCAGAAAAACTCCGCCTTCGCTTTCCTTCCAGAAAAACTATGCCTTACAGAAAAGCTCCTATAATTCTGGAACATGTGTCTGCAATTCCGCGTCCTAGAAAATGGAATATCACGAAAGGGCGAATATTGTTTTCCTTTCAATCAAGCAGCCTCCAGCTTTCCTTTTCCGAGTGCAGCAACAGATTCCCCCTTTTCCATGTTCTAGAATATCTTCGGAATATCTTGGCATTGAATTTCCAATGAATTTCCTTTTCCCGCATTCGTTCTTCCAATTCTGCTCCTCCACCGCTCCCTCCACCCAAGAACCTATCTCCCACACCGAACAACTTCTGCTCCTACGACGCCTGAAACTGCCGCAACCCTTTTTCGTTGAACCATGTCATTTATCCGCCGAATTTCGCGAACACCTCCCATGCGAAAGCCTGCGTCGGCGCGAAACTCTCGCGAACACCTCCCATGCGAAATCGGTTCCTCCCTCACGCCGCGGCCACGTCGATTCACATACTCTTGCGACTCCAATTCGCGAACTTCCTTCGTGATTTCCAACAGGTAGAGAACTGCTCCTTTGCCTCTGTGTCGCGGAAGAACTCTGAACCCGAAGCCCTTCGCGTGAACTCCTCGGCCGAGCTGCTTCACCCATTGCGTTTGATCCCGAACTCCTTTGCAAAAACTGTGTTGAATTCGCCTGCTCAACCTTCTGAAGCCTGAAGCCCCTTCGTGGTTCCGCCGATCACGGAAGAACGAAAACCACACCTTTGTCTTCCTTCGAACTGCGCCGAATCGGATGTCGAAATCCTTAGCCAAAACTATTTTTTGTTCCTGCGTAGCCGAAATTTTTCTTCCCTGCTCTCGAACCAGGCTTTGATACCACTTGTTGAGAAATTTAGTGTGAAGAAAAATAGAAATCGACGCAAATCTAGAAGAACACATAGATTTAACGAGATTCAACAAAGATGTCTACGTTCTTGGGAGCAGAGCAGCAGCTTTCTTTTCAATATTCCAGAAAAGAGTAGAAAATACAAGATTTGAAATCTCGCTCCAAGACTCAACTAAGGTTACAAACAGGACATATATATAACCCTATAGTATAATATGTAATTGCTTAAATTATCATTGTACCAAATAACAGAGTGATGCCCCCGCACCCCCAACCCACATAATGAAACTCTCCCAATTGGGCAGATCCTTCCGCTCCACTCCGCTCGTGGGTTCCTCTCCGCTCTTGCATCTGCCCCATTTATGGTATATAAGTCATGCCTAACAAATATCTACCTTGACGAATATCCAGCCTCTTTAGGAGAAATGCATATAACCAACAAATCTCTACCTTGACTATTATTCAGCCATTTAGGAGAAATGTATCATGAAGTTTTTTATGTAACAATATGGGTTGGGCTACCACGCTTCCGCTGCGCCCTCGTTGATCCCCCCAACCCACTAAATTTCAAGAGACACAACTCTTCAATTCCAAGAGACATCTCTTCATTCCAAGAGACTCCAAATTCTGATATTATTAGCCATACCTAATACTTATGGAATCTTGTTGTTGAGGTGGTTGTAGAAGTTTAAAAAGTCATCAATTTTCTTAGATTTCCAATTAATGTTGGGATTAGACCCCATAAGCGAATTCATCTACATATCTCACTGCTCCAAGTTCATCAGATTATTGTGGTGGAGAAATAATTAAGATGGTCATATCGGTTGTCACCCCGACAATTAGAGTCATAATTTTTTTTTTTAAATACTGCTTGCTGAAGAAAAAAAAAAACAAGATGTTCGTTTATAAAATTATTTCTTTGATAATTATGGGGCGGAATCAATATTTTTTTTAGGATTGGCAAAGTCATCAAATATCCAATTTTGTTTTCTTATGTGTTGATAAAAGAATTATAACAAGGGAGTAAGAACTATTAAACTGTCCGAATTATATAAAAAAGTTTTAAATTTTATTATTTTAGGGGAGTAATTGCCACCATAAGATTAGCCAAATTCCGCACCTGAGTAATAGGAAACGACCTGGCTAGTGTTTTTTATTTGTATCACTTCATTGTCATAGAATTCGTCGTCGTTCCAAGACCAGTGTAACCATACAACCGAAGAGAGGAAGAAGAGAGCCCATGAGATGAAATATTTGCTAGTACGGAAGGTTCCCAGAAATCCGCTACCTCACTCTTTGATCGGGGCCCAGTCTTTTTTTTTTTGGGTGTGATATTGTTATTAATGCTAGTCGCTCTTGAGCTAGATTTGGCTATTATTATCTTAAGCTCAATTTTTTTCTGTGGCAACTGCTGGGTTAGATTAGATGTTGCGATGGTATTAGTAATTTTCATTCATAGGTTAGCACAAGAGTAATTTAATTACTAAAATTTAGTGCCTAAAAGTGATTCTTCAATAGGTGTTTAAGCGAGCAAAAGAGGCACGAGCTGACTCGTAAACGAGCTCATGAGCCGAGCTTGTCAAGCTTGGAGTTCGAGATCTAGCTCTATTTTGATTCGAGCTCGAGTTCGAGCTGTACCCTCTCAACCTGAGAGTTAATTGAGAGACTTGAATAAATTAGAAGAAACTGAGCAATAGCAGCATCTTAGTATTCATTTTGACTTTTGATTTGCCCTAGCGGACTCCCGAACGAAAGAAAGAAGCCAGCTCCACACATCTCCTCCCAATCCTCCACCTTAAACAAATTATGAGCCAACATAACGTTGACGCCATTGTTGTTGGTCGTCATCTTTGGGAAGCTTGAAGTTCATTAGTGAGCTTGGGAAGCTTGAAGTTCATTAGTGAGCTACATGGAAAGGGAGTGGTTGTCCTTTCCCTCCCCTTGAAATTTAAATTTTTTATTTACATGGGAGGATGTAGCAAAATCTGCCGCCAAGAGAACCGAAAGACAACAAAACAGGAAAGGAAAAACTGCAAAGAAAATACAGACAAGAACATCGAGAACAAAAACTGCAAAGAAAATACAAACAAGAACATCGAGAACAACGTGGTTCGGTCCATAAGACCTACATCTACGGGAGGGAATCAAGAAACAATTCACTAAGACAATCTTAAAGATTACACCGCACAATTTCAATAACGAACCAATCTCCACTAGCTTTTTATCGATCTTGATCTCGATACAAGCTTTCTTGGTTCCTCACCGTGCTCTCAGAATATTTGTCCCCCTTTTAACCCTCTCAGAATATTTGTCCCCCTTTTAACCCTCTCAGATCATATACATCATTGCATATATATAAACAATGACTCATATAAGATAACCGGTTAAACACTTGTCATAACCAAATGACCGTTGTACCCATTAGTTATAGAAAACATCCTTATAAATTGCGGCATCGTCTTAGTTTACATAGTTGAGAGTCATCATAACAGAGGACAATTTGGTATCTTGACTTTCTTAAAATATCAGTTTTGTCTCTCCTGAAATATCACTTTGTCATTCATTGTCTTAGCCTCTCCCACATTAGGTCAAGAGGGGCTGTTTGCCCCATCCAGGAAGGAGAATGTTTTTGCCTCTGTTGTGGAGTGAATCATAGTCAAGCATCAGGGCGACGTAACACGACTTGAGAGCAGCGAAGTCGCATTTGTGCTGCTTCATCCCCCTTGATATTCATATTCCGGCGATTTGCTAAACTAAATTTTTTATTGCTATTTTTTTTTGTTTTTTTGAATCCAATACCATAATCTCTAATCCTTATTAAACCCTATTTGTTGTAGTTCTTCACCTTCCTCATTCAAATCAAAACCGCTTATATTTTTCATTTTTTTTCTTTCAATTTATTTAATGAATCGTCTCTCTCCACCAATTTCTTCCATTTTCTGAATTTCATCAATTCTCTTAGACAATTATTTTATCTTGTCCAAGAATTCCTAAACTCGATCAATAAAAAAATTCAATTGGGAAAGCTGTAAACTTGACCAAGAGATAGCTGAGCTTTTGTCAGTTGCCACCGCCAACGAGCAGATCTCCAGCTTAATTTATTGTACTTTTCTATAACTCTAAAACTCTTCGTCCTAAGTAACGTTTATGTTGGCGTGCAAACTTTGAAATTTTCTTGCATAATCGCTGCCTAATTTACTTTTTCTTTAAATAAAATAATAAAATATGTTCGGTGCGTTTAAATTTTCAACGGTATTGGTCATCTTGCATTGACTTCGGAGTTTATTTTGGCTTAATATTATCAAATAAAAAAATATTTTCTAGATAATAATATTGCTTTCAAATGTTATGTTTTTAGTTTAATATTTTATTTTAAAAAAGTCAGCAATTAATTAATTAATGATAATCTTTATATCATTTGAAACCATCAAAGTTGACGTAATTTTAACAAAGTTAAATTTAGTTTTAATTATTAATATTTATTAGATTTTAGATGACCTCAATGTAACAAATAACATCAAATAAAATATTGTTTAACATAAATAAAATTGTTAAATATTTAACAACAGTATTTATATAACAAAATCGCGCGTGAGTGTGAATTGATTTTTAATATTAAGTGTGACAACTGCACGTTCAGACGACAGTACGGATGGACCATACATCTGGATGGACAACTATTTGGAGCTATCTGCCTCACATAATATTTTCGTCCTCATGTACTAATATTCTTTTATGAAGTCTATTTCAAGGTTGCAACAAGGCTGTACTAAGCCAATAGACATTGTTGTAATGAGTTAAAATAATGATCATAAAAACCTTTTTAAAACTTGGAGAAAATGAAATCTATTTCAATCAAGTTAAAAAACCTGCCAATACTCTTTTCTATGCCAATATACAATATTCTAATGTGTTAAAATAATGATCATAACAATCTTTTTTTAACTTGGAGAAAATGAAATCTATTTCAGTGGTTTCGTTAAAGTTATAGAACTTGTAAATAGCCTTCCCTATGCCAATAAACATTGTTCTAATGACTTGAAATAATGGTCATAACAATAAAACTTTAAGTTTTTTATTTTATTTTTATTTTTTAACTTGGAGAAACATACGGGAGGGAGTAAATGAAATGATAAGATCAAAGAAGTTCACGTGTCAATTCTAACATTTTAATATATCGTAATTATATATATAATTAAGATATATATATATATATAATCTAGCTACAAAGATTTACACACACACACAATATTATATATATATACATAGGTATACAGACATACACACACATATAATATATACATACATACATACATATACATATGTATACAAACATATATACATATACACACATATACACATATACATACAAACATATACACTCATGCGCGCGCACACACACATATTTATATACACATACATACCATCCAATTCTTATATATTTAAATATGTAAACCCCAATTTTACTTTTTAGAAATCAAACTTTTACACTAAATTCAAAATACCAAAAGTTTTCATTTATATCCATATCACCCAATTCCTAAAGATCTTAATAGCCAACAACCCAAAATCATCAATACATTTACATTAATTCCACTCAAAATATTCACATAACCATAAAATCTAAACAACAAAATCAACGATGAAAAATGAAAGAAATGCGGGAGAAATAAAAAAAAACGATAGTTCCTCGTATTGAAAGAATTCGCCGGAGTCGAATCAGCTGTTGTGAGATCATTGGAGCTGAAGAACACTGCGAGCGTCACCTAAGAGAATGAGTTCGCTGGAGCCCTAATATCATAGGAACAAAAGAGATAAAGGTGAGACAAGTATGAATAAATGTTTGGCGGCATCAGATTTTAAAGAAGTTCGACGGTGAAACATTAGGCGAAACTTTTCAGCTGAAATTTGCGGTGGAACTTTCAGCTGAAATTTCCGCCGCTATGACATTACGGTGAAACTTTCAGCTGGTAATCCACAATAGCAGTGCTGCAGAAACTGCAATCAAATTTTTCGCTGTGAAAACTCTATGGATAAAATTTTAGCCATAAATTCAGATGTTAATTATGTCTGATCCAATTTCATCGGAAAAATGAGTATAAGAAAAAATTCGACTAGTTATTAACCGTATTTCTGAAATGTTTTCACACATATTCTAAAACAATTCACACTTAAACTAGTATGTTCACCATTATCATACTTTTATCACTCCCAATATTCTTTACCCCAAGAGAGCCATTTAGTAATTAGTACTATGTAATCCCCAGTTTCTCCAATTAAAAAGAAAAACAGATTTCTGTGATTTCACCAGCATAATGATATATTTCAATAAACTCAGGCCCCATACTTAAAGTTTTTTCAAGAGGTTTGATGTAAGAACTTGAGTATTTTACCTATGAATTTCTTTTTCTCCTTATGTGGGGTTTTCAAATAAAAATTAAAACATAACATCTTATCTTTACTACAAATGAATTTAATGACCCACAATAATATGTGATTATTTTCTCAATTAATATATGGTTTGGTTACTTTTTATCTTTTTACTCTGAATTTATTTTTAATTAGATTTTGACTACAAAAATTTAAAAGTAACGTCAATTTTAAGGTTGTAAGCGGATCAATTTAAAGTGAAAGTGGATTAGTGCTAATTGGTTCACATAAATAAAATTGAGTTTAATTTTGTTTCTGTTGGAGTTTGGAGCGAAACATCGCCAACCCCGCCTCCTCTCTCGCGATAAAATATATCGCACGGCTCTCCTTTCGGTTTTAGAAGTCATGATTTTGAGTTTTTCTTCGGACTTCCTTGGGATAGAGGAAGAGTTCTTCAGATTTCCTCGGGATAGAAGGAAGAGAAGTGCAAGAAGCAGTTCCTTGCGGCGAAGGAAGAAGAAAGAAGAAGAAGAAGATTGTTCTCTCTTGGCTTCTTCTTAGTGGCTTGTGGTTAAATTTATTTATCTTGTAAGTTTATCTTCTTCAATGTATCTCGGTGTAGATTTTCTTCAGTCTATCTCTCAGTGTAGAGAGAGAAGAACAGAGAGAGAAGAAACGAGAGCAACGAAATGAGAAATTCCTCTTGTAAGTCGGGATGATTGACTAGTGTAAATTTCTCAAGTAGTAAAATCTTTTGCCACTCCGTGGACGTAGGCAATTTGCCGAACCACGTAAATCTGTTTGTTCTTTTTTGGTGTGATTTTTCTCATTCTATTTTTTCACTTCGTCGATCGTTTTTCTATTTGATTTATATATATATTTCACATCAACTGGTGTGTATTATTATAGTTCACAACAGTTTCTTGTGCGGATTTGCTCAGGGAGCAAAGATTTTATTTAGTAGAATATGAAAATGAGAAGAGAGAGGCTGCTGTGTGGTGTGCTCGGGAGATGGTATTGTTCTATTGTAATGAGTATTTGTTGTTGTTGTTTTCAATATTCTGTATAATGTTTTAATGAAATTTTTTCCATAGAACCAAAGGAGCGCTGCTATAACACAGAGAACTTCCTTTATCACAGAAGTAGAGTAACTAGTGCTTTTAAGATTGCCATATGTTTGATTATCTTTGTAGTAATATTGGTGCCTGTTAACCCATGGTGATTTCTCGTAGAAATTCGGTTGAATTCCTAAAATGAAAAGATTTATGGATTCTTTCTTGTACTTTTTGAATTAAATTTGAAATGCAGATGGAAATTTATATTTTTACTACAAGAGTTAATTCATGAACAATTTTCTATATTTATATACAATTGTTTCTGAAAATGTAGAAATTTTTATTTGAAGATACTAAAATTGTTTAAGTTGTTTATTTGACAATAAAGCTCGATCTTCAGTAGAAATTTATTCAATCTCAGATAAATTTCTATGCTAGAAGGGATCTAAATGTGCGGTAAATTATGTAACAGAATATTTGGTTCTGTTTTTCTGTCATGATCAAAGAAAAGAGAAAATAAAAGTAGTTTTTAAAATAACTATTATTTTATTACCTTACAGTAAATTTGTTCTGCTTTTCCCCCAAAAAAAAATTCATTGTTCTGTCATCCTAGTTTGACTTCTTGTCTGCTTATTAGGTAGAACTTGAAAGTTTAATCTCTGTGGTATTAAAGAAGGAACCAAGGACAGCAGAGAGCAAAAGTGAAAGCTTCTTAATGAGATGGTGGGGTGTGAGTGCTGTGGTGAGTACCTCCTCCTTGGAAGTTCAGCGTCGTTGGCTTCATAAAAATTATTTCTTGCTTCAATACACTTATTTATATTTATATAAAGTTCTGCGTATTGAAAACTGGCATTATTTCCTATGGTTCAAAGTATATTTTTTTAAATTTGCCTCGTTTACATGAAAAATGCTCGTAAGAGGGCCTAAAACAAAAGTTATTTTTTATTGCTAGGACTATGTTAGTTGGCACTCGATGTATTCTCTGCAATAAAAACCAGAAGACTCATTTATACCTATTTTTTGACTTCCATTTCTCTTTCTTTTTACTCAAAATTGCATCACTTGTGGTGTTTCATAAATCGGGTGCTTGCTCATAGTGATGATTTCACTTTGCAAGATTTTCAAAAAATTCTTCTACTTATTGTTCATGTTACTGAGAGGAATTCCAAGATTTTTTGAAATTCTTTTGTGTCTTATGATGCCATTTTACACAAAATAAAGCTTGATGTGAAAGAGAAAAGTAGGAGGTGGAAGTTTAAAGTTGATGTCCCTGACGGCATAAAACAACTTTACAGGCTCAAACTTTTGGGCCTCTCTATTTTATATTTTTCTTTTTGATTTACTCCTTATGGTTTGGACCGATTTTCTCTTTTTTTGTTTGGTCCAAATTTTTTCTCCATTTTACAGATATGGGTTTTGTCCCATGGATGCTCTCTTTGTCAATCAGTAATGACGTAAATTAGTATTATTTTAACCCTCAATTATTGAACTAAGGTAAAATGACTCTTTTGTAATGTGGTACCGCTCACCTACCACATCCCGCTTACCGCTCACCTACCTCCCGCTTACCGCTCACCTACCTCCCGCCTACCACTCTCTTGCTTCTATAAATAGAGAGGGTGTGAGACTTAGGAGAGCAAGAGAAGAGATCTTATGCTACAAGAAAGAGAGAATAACTAGAGAGCTAGAGAGGAGGAGAGCATCTTGAGACATTGTATCAAGATGTCGCTTGAGAGGGAGGCCACAGAAGAAAGATAAGGGTTCATCTCTATGTATAAGCTATGTATTCTCCATTTCTTTTGCCTTAGTGAACTATTTGATTGATTCCCTTTCGTGGATGTACATCCAGTTGGATCGAACCATGTAAACGATCTGTTTTTGCTTGTGTTCTTTGCATCTCATATCTATGTCAGGAAGTACATATCTCACAACAATTGACGCCGTTTGTGAGAAGATCCACACTTCTTGGCTAGAGGTGTTCGCGGCCAGCGACGAAGAAGAGGAGTTTGACATTCACAAACAATGGAGCAAACAGATCGCATCGCAGGCAGTCAAATTGCGACAGATTCGGTGAGCAGTGGAAGCTTTGATCGACTGGATTCACAACGCAGGTTGTGCAGTTCGGCGAAACGAAAGAGTAACAGTCCGCGAGCGAGGGCCGAAAATTTGCGACAGGGCTGCCAGCAAAGGATTTCGGAGCAAGAATTCGGTCTTGCGAGCAGCTCGGCCAGAGGGAAGAGGCGGAGATCGCGCAAAGAAGGGTTCAGGGAGTTCCCTGTTTGGGAGTTCGCGAAGCAGGAGGACCTGAGCAGTTTGGCGAGGCGCGACGGCTCTAGAGAGGCAGTTATTCTCGTGCGAGAAGCAGAGAAGGAATTTCTGATTTGTTCCGTTGGAAGCAGCGGAGTGCCTGCGGGAAGGAGGCGCGAGAGTAGAGATGAGATCTCTATTGGTTCAATAGGGTGTTGCAGAAGCCTTGCAAGAGTCGGCGGCATTGCCGGCCTACATGACCGAGAAGGAGAAGATCCGCATACTGGACAAAACCCACAGTTTGATACTCCTGAGCTTGGGCGACAAAGTTTTGAGGGAGGTGTCGAGGGAGACAACGGCTCAAACACTACTGGCCAAACTCAAGGCACTCTACCTGACAAAGTCTTTGACTAATAGGCTCTTTCTGCAGGGTGTTGCAGAAGCCTTGCAAGAGTCGGCGGCATTGCCGGCCTACATGACTGAGAAGGAGAAGATCGGCATACTGGACAAGACCCACAGTTTTGTGTGGTGAGCAGTGGAAGCTTTGATCGACTGGATTCACACCGCAGGTTGTGCGGTTTGGCGAAACGAAAGAGTAACATTCCGCGAGCGAGGGCAAAAAATTTGCGACAGGGCTGCCAGCGGACAATGAAGTCAGCGGAGACAGTCTTATTGTCAGAGGAAAATCGGCAGAAAAGATTCATTTCAAGAAATGACCAGTACAGATCAAGGTCAAGCAAGGATGGCGGGAATTAGTCATCAAGGGGATCTTTCAAGTGCTTTGGCATTGTTCGAATGTCAATAAAATAAATTTTGAATTTCATTTAAACATTTAGGAGTTAAATGTCACTAAATAAACTATTCATATTTAGTAAGTGCACCGTGATAGGTGAATTACTTGTTATAACTTGATATTGAATCCATACAAGCAACAATAATAAACAAAAGAAAGAACATACGGTAGTTACTTGAAAACCTCAAGATGAAAAAAATCCACGAACAAAGGAGAAAAATTCATTATATCAACTATGAAATTATAAATGAAAAGTTTCTGCTAACATATAACCAAACAAGAGAAAAGTGAGTTGGCTTGTTCAAAGAAAATTTGGTAGTCATGGTTTTTAGCAATTTCTCTCTAAAGAAAATAATTAAAATTAGTCAATAAAGTAGAAGCACATTGACTGTAATCTAAAGACTAGTATAAGATTAATCAAATGATAGAACCTTCAATTCGTGTGCTCACGACTCCTTTCTATAGCTTCAATCTACAAGCTCATAATTTACTTCTAAAGTTTAAATCCGCATGCTTATTATAATTTTCTCATGAGGCATGGGAGACCCAAAAATTTGGGTCACAAATTTAGCAATCTCCAAATTGACTCAAATTTCTGAAGAATTCAAAATATTATTTAATCTTCGATAGAATTTTGTTCATCTCTTCTACAAAACTCTAATAATGATGAATGAATACTAATCAATTCTAAGCTTGATTATTGGGAGCGCCTCAGTCATCATATCCGCAGGATTATCATGCATATTGATATTGCTCACAATAATATCACCATCAGAAGTAACTTCATGAACGAAGTCGTAAAGAACATCGATATGCTAGGTTCTCTCATAAAAAATTAAGGAGAATTTATATACATACCACCCAAAACTTTCATATTCATCAAATATACCACTCCGTAGCTCTCCACTTGTTTGGCCGTCCCTACCACTGTCACACACACTTCTTTCTTTTCTTCCTAGCTTCCTGGCTTTTTCCACTGAATCAGTGGATGTAGGCAATTTGCCGAATCACGTAAATCTATGTATTTTTTTTGTGTGAATTTTCTTGTTCTATTTTTCGCTTCGTCATAGTTCTTTTTCTATTCTATATACCTCAACATTTTCCACTGAATTCGTGGAGCTATCGCCCCGTTTCCTCCTTTGCAGCCCCACTTTTTTCTCTCTAATGGCAATCTTTTTCCAGATTCCTCGTTGCGGCTACTTGGGCAACGATGTCTTTATTTGGAAGCAAGTGGCTTAATTCCCTCTTGATGGCACGCTTGGTGTCCCTTCTTTGTCTGATTCATGCAACAGGGTGAAGCGTCTTGGATTCCTTCGACTACTAAACTCTGTGTTGTTCATTGACCTGTTTCTCTTTCTTTTTTTTGCCTTTCGATTCCACTGCAACTCTTCTCTTAATTCGGGCATTATTTTTTTGTCTTTCCTTTTGATATGTAAATACACAGGAAATGGGTGTTATGTATGTAAATATTCCTTGTTATAATTTAATTTGAAGAAAAGGTTCATGCTAGACGACATGCACGCATGGAGGTGGAGGGGCCGAAAGGCAACTAGAGAAGCAACTTAAGATCCAGGCTTTTGTATTTGCTCTCAGCCAAGCACTGATAACTTTTCTTGGATGCTAGAGATTGGGAAACTAAGTCTTCTCCAAGGACTGGATGAGTTTTCAGTTAAGAATGAGGCATGCTGTAGAATTGAGGAGCCAGAGCATATTAATGAATTTCTCCAATAAAAAATCAAACTTTTTTGACAATGTGAAGAATGCTGAGGTGGCTTGAAGTGCCAAATTATTTGAGAAGAGAAATTTCGTTTGTTCTTATAATAAGGTAATTTTAGTGTTATCTCAATGGTATCTTTAACAAGCAGTTCTCTGAGAAAGATCAGAACCAAAAACAATGATAAATTTTAACGTTTCTTATTGTTGCTAGTCTTGCTATTTCATTGTCCAGAGAATGAGATTCGATGATTGGAGCGCAAATGACCTATAATGCTTCAGGGTAAATAGATTTTGAAAGGCTTGTATCCAGTTCTAAGCTTTCCATCCAATGCTACCCATCTCCAATTTATTAAGCATGGAAACACGCAAACTTTAACCAGCAATAATCTGCAGCATGAAAACAATTCATCAAAATTTTCAATCTCTCAAATGCTTGTCGGTAGAGGAGCAGTAAACAATCTTTTGACCACTTATATCTAATGTTGTACAAATCATATGGCCAAACATTGTCGTGTAAATTTCCTTTCTCAATCATGACAACCCAAATTTGTTCGAACTCCTCTTTAGAGACGCATTTGCTCATGCATTTGTAGAGTAATTCATTGATTGATTTATTACCCACACCACAATGAAATTTATAAGGAAAATCTTGTAGATATGTCACTGACATAATCTATGACGTGTATGTAGCAAAGAATTTTTTATAGTTGCTTGAGTCTGATCAGCAAAAAGTTGTTATTGAATGTTTGTCATCCATTATGCGAATAAATGTTGTGAATAACTACTTGAACGAACCGATCGTTTCTTTCAACAAAATACAAACTTAAAAGAGAATATTTTGTCAATGATGATTCATGCCAACAAAAGAAACACAACATAAGTTATATTTATTCAGTCTATAATTTGTATAAAAATAATGACATCCCGAAAGCATTCATAATCAAGCCTAGACGTGTCATCACTCCAAAAAAAAACTCATCAACCTACTGTACTCATCAATTTAGAAGTCTTATGCAAACATACTATCCACAACTTTGCCTCTATGTGAACAATTATAATAGAAAATTTGTGTCAAAATTTTCAATTCTAGCACTTCTCTCTTTTTGAATGAAATTGAAGACATGTCTCTTCGTAAATTCAAGTTTCTCTACTCTTCTGATTTCTGTAGTAAAAAAGTTGAATGCATCACTAATCTTTGAATCTGTTATCGATCTGAGCACATCTGCATTGATTTAGCTCATCTTTTTGCATGAACACAAAAGATGTCTATCACTAGGCTTCGTTAAAGAATGGTAATGACTTTCTATAAATTTTTTAACTGTCAAGTCACCTTCATCATCAACTTCATATCGAATCATTGTTGGAAAACCAGTCATTATGTCTGCATTTTTGAACTTCACCATCTTGGTGAACCTCTCAACTCCTTAAAACCAGCTTTGCCTCATAAAAAAGTTTTTCAACTTAACTTTTCTCGAATTTGGCCAAAAACTATTGTGGTCCTTTCAAACATAAAATCTAACATGATGTGCATAAGCACAATATGTATTATATGTTTCTTTTTCATTAAATATAATGGTGTCAAACAATCTGTCTGCAATTTGATCGTTATCAACATTCTCAGTCTCACAAAATTGCATATTTAAAGAATAGTTTAATCATGGTTAAATATGAAAATCACAAAAGTAAAAGCAAAAAATAAAAAATTACAAATAAGACCCTAATACCACAAGACAACATCATAATAACAATAAAACATAAAAATAATAACAAATAACTTCATAAAACCGCAACAACACTACATAAATATCACGATAACACCACAAAAAAACCATATTGACAACATCATAACACCACAATAACACCACAAAAATATCAAAATAGCTATACAATAACACCATAATATTATCAAATAAGCACTGCTTTAGCACCACAAAAATAATAAAATAATATCATAATAATAACAAAATATCACCACAATAACTCCACAAAAACACTACAAAAATACCAAAAAAACACCACATAACACTACAATAAAGTCTTAATAACACCACAACAATACCACAAAATCACCTTAATACCACCACAAAATCTTCATAATGTCTCCACAATAATACCACCTAAACACCACAAAATCAACAGAATAATACAAACACAATACCACCACAATCTCACCTTAATGTCATTATAATAGCATCACAATAATAGCACGATACAATTAATATCACCACAAAATCATCACAATACATTTACATTCCCACCACAGAACCACCACAATATGTACAAAACACACCTCAATCCCACTTTAATACAACTACAATACACTACAATAACACCACAAAGTACTACAATATCTTAAGAATAATAAGACAATATCATTATAATACTACCAAAATAAAATCACAATACCACCTCAAAATCACCGCAATAAAAAAAAAAAAATTTAGCAATAATAGTAAATACCACCAAAAAAACATCGCCAAAAAAAACATCATAATATCATCATAAAAACAACATAATTAATATCAACATTTGAAACGCAGCTAAGGTCTCATCCATTTCAAACTTGTTGTCATTATTTTCATATTGCATCCTCAATATTTTTCACTTGACGTGTTGTTCACAAATAACACAGGGTCCATCTTATCCCTAGCCGGAGAACTACAAGAAAACCTTTCGCCCACAATAAAAAAACTTGCTCTTTGATAAAAAATGAAACAGTGCACCTAATTTTGAACAGTGCTTCGGATTTTGAATGGTACACCATATTATCGGGCTGATTCGGGAGGGGTCACGAGGCAAAATACATCTTTATCGCTTTTTTTTCAGTAGGTCCGACACTTTAACCACATATCATTGGAGTCCAGACACATGATGAAATATTTTTTCAAAAAATTTACGTCCACTATTAATCTTCTGGCTAAAGTGTCAAAAAAATGACTTTAATGGACAAATTTTTCGAAAATAAAATGGAACTAAAAATTTTGACTTTCTCATAAAAAATTGCAAACTCTAAATTACCTGAATTCATAAAATATTTCTTTTTAAACCCAAATTCCTTCACATTTCCATCCATCATAATACACGCTCAAATCATAAACATCAACCACAAGACAAATGACCGAACGCATGCATCTAGCCTTCGAATCCTGCTGCTTACTTTGTTTGAAGAACCACAAGACAAATGACCAAACGCATGCATCTAGTCTTCAAATCCTGCTGCTTATTTTGTTTGAAACTAATAACAGCTTTCTATTGTTGGTCCAGAGATGACTCCCATCCAAAGGTTCGTCTCCTTCTTTTCTTCATCTCTTGCCAGCACCTCGTCACTTAAGACGACTGACCACGCCTTATAATTCGACAAAGCTTTCAGAGTTTTAAAACATTGAATGTGGTTTCTAAATAGTTAATCTTATATGATTTGTATTTGAATATGTACTTACCATATTAGTAGAAAAATAAGTAAAGAATTTTATTTATTTGAATAATCTTATATCAATTTCTTAAGAGTCACAGCACATTTAAAATGTCATTAAATTCATATGAAAATGCCTGCTACCTGTCCCTTTTGGCTCTCGCGCTTGGCTCTCAATATTCTATGAGCCTTTTTCTGTTGCAATTCTCGTGCTGATGTTGCCTCGTGGGGTTTGCTGTTGCTAGCGGCAGCAGGTCACATCTCCCAAGAGTTAGTCGTGAGCCTTTTTCTGTAACAATTTCATTCCTTAAAAGACAATATAGCTTATTAGTTGAGTTAGTCGTGAGATACTCGTGTTAATGATTAAATCCACTTATATATTAAAAATAAATAAATCACTCCTGATCCCTATGTTTTGGGTCTCCCTTTCTTTCATTTTCTTAGTTTATTTCCTTAAATATCTGCACATGAAATAGAGAGATTTGCACCATTAAGGGGCAAAGAGCCCTTTTATTCAACTAAATTTAGAGAGTTATAAGTGGGGAAAACGGTAGAGTTCCCTTTACATGAGAGTTGAGAGAGAGAGAGCCTAAGGACCATTTTATACATGTCAAGACCTCTATTTATAGAGTGAAAAGGAGAAAAAAATAAGATTATAAATATACACTTGATTTAAGAAGTGTGGTACAGCGTATTTAGGTCTTTTCTTTGCTCGGATTTGTCGATCTAGAGCGTTTTCTATCGCTAGGACTCATCGGAATCGGGAGATCGAAGAGGTCGCCGACCGGTTGGAAGTTGGTGGCCGACCGTTGCGGTCGATTGGCTGAAGTTGGTTGACTAGTGGGAGAGCAAACTGCAGGTTCGCTTCTAATAGAGATTCCTTTGGCCTGATGAGGACAGTGATATTTTCCTGTTATACATAAAGATCCCGAGTTTTTCACTTCTTAGAGGCCAAGCTGCAATAAGAATAAAAAACTCAAAAATATATAAAATATAACTTCTTCAACAAATCACTAGTTATAATCTCTTTTTTTCTAGTTTTTTTGGATCGATTTATGTGTTGATTTGCGACTCATTCCTTGAGAAGGTTGTCGGTCGGTTCAACAATTTTTAGATGCCCATCTCAAGTATTACTTCTTGTCCGTCTCTTTTGCTCGGTTGGAATGTGGGTCTGAGCAGGCTGCACCTTTCGTCAAGTCTTAGGTAGATCTTGTTGTGTAGTCTCCAAGACTCACTAATGGGGTGATTGGGTAATCTCCAAGACTCACTAATGGGGTGATTGGGTAATCTCCAAGACTCACTAATGGGGTGATTGGGTAATCTCCAAGACTCACTAATGGGGTGATTTATGACATACCATTCGTGGTGCTAGTTGTTGTTGGGCAAGGAAACGCCTCCACAACATTTTTCGTGTCGAGATTGGAGGGATTTTTCAATGCTTAGATATGTATATATGTATATATATATATTCTGCTTTGGGAGTTTCTCCTTCTTCGTATACTCATCTTCTTGTTTGCGGCACATTACACTCTCACCACACCAAAAATGTTGAATTTAGATCTGTCATGTGGATCGTACCCAAAGTATAGAGCATGAAATCAGAGGAAAGAGAAAGAGAGAGATTGGCCTCGTCTGGGAGCAAAGATAGACTTTCTCGAGTACTTTTGTCCATTTTACTTTACTAAACTTGAGGGTTACAAGTGGGGAGAAAAGAGAGCTCCCTTTACATGGGGGTTGAGAGAAAGAGAGAGCCTAGGGACGCTTTTATACATGTCAATTATCCTCTGTCGTTAGAAGTAAAACAGAGCGAAAAGTAAGATTACAAATATGCCCTTGCTTTATGAATGACAATACAAGATATTTGGTCCTTTCCTTGCTTGGAACTGTCGAAATAGAGTGTTTTTCGTCGCTAGGACTCGTCGGCATCATGTGGTCAGCCGGCTGCAAGTGATCGACCACGGTTTATATGTACACCAAAAAATGGTAGGCACAGATCTCGAAGCAGCTTGACAAACCAAACCAAAACCTAAACACTATGCCGAAAAACTCATGGTTGGCCCAACAGTCTTAGGTCGACCGAATAAGGACCATCTTGGACGACCGTCAACAAATAAGTATGTCATGAAAAAAGTGAAGACATGTGATTCTTCAACCAATTAGTTGTTGTCTGAACTTCCAATTGCCCTGTCATCCCTGCCAGTCAACTTAGATTGGCCACCCAGAACTAGTTGGTTGGTCATTTACACCCGACTGCTGCAGCGCTCAAACCCGAACAACAACTCAAACACAATGGTCGTCTGGCATCCAGATAGAATGACCGACCAACGACATCTTAGCTGATCAAATAAAAAATCTATCGGGTGCAGAATCCATAAACCTCAAAGGATGCTAAGAGTGATTATCAAATATAAAAAGAATAAAATATTTTTTAACTCCCACATTGAAGCAGGGCAAAAATATAATTTATATCTTAGCAGTCATTTATCTTCTATAGATAGAGGGTCCAACACTTGAAATGAAACTTTTTGGCTCTCAAAGATAGACCCATACTTTAGAGGGAGCTCCTATCTCCTTCCCATCTCTGTAATCTCTCTTTTTAATATATAAAATTTATCTTTGAGCTCCAAAAAAACCCCAATTTGCCCCATTAGAGCAATCTATATGTGTTTTTCCTCTCTTTTTAATTTATTTATCTCTCCTCTTTGGTTCCTACCTTTTGGAACCTTAGGCATGACTCACATGGGTGATTTAGATTTAATATAATAATACCATCTATATATATATTATTAATACAACTCATGCCTAATTTCTCAACAAAATGCCTAAGGTTTCGGAAGATATATATATATATATCTCTCTTTTTG